>NW_027282213.1:0-132500 GCF_046629955.1 Centroberyx affinis
CTTGTGTGTGTGTGTGTGTGTGTGTAAGAAGTACATGTATCAGTATTAGCAAAACAGCAGAAAACTCCAGCTATTGGAAATCACAGCATTGCCACATCCTTAGTTTGCTTGAAACAACTAAGGGGGAGATACTAGGGGGGAAGCGCATATAGCATTTTTCATTCAAGTTAGGAAACAAATCCCCCTTTTTAACTCTACATTTTAACTAACTCTACATATTCACCATCCCCACTGATGAATTTTAACAATTTCAGACACTGGATAGAAAAGCATTAACTTGTTTAAAAACTAGCAGTGTCTGAAAACTGATTCCTCTTAATCTACATGAAAGTAAAGACATAGTGAACAGATGTATATGGACACAACCTAAGTAGTAAATGAAGAAAGCGAGGCAGCAGTTGCCTCTCCCAGGACCTCTGAAGCACCTCTGCACCCTCTACTCTCTGTGACCCTCGTGGGGAAGAAGGTTTATTGCCCCCTCCTCCTCTTTTTCTCCTCCCACTCCTCTATCCATCCCGCCACAAAGGGCCATGATGACCCTTCTGTCCCTCTCTTTCTTCACCCCTCTGCTCCCTCCCCACCTTTAGGATGCTTTCTCTTCCAGAATCCATTAAGAGACAAATCCACGGTGCAGCTGACAGTGAGGAGGAATGCATTTTGTGCAGTTTTTCCGCCATGAGCTGATGATATTCAAAAGGTCTCATTTAATATCTGACTTTGGGTTAATGTTAAAGTAGAAAAAGAGTAAAGATTGAAGTGGTATGAGTTTCAAGGCAACAATAAGTTGCTTATAAATAAGCTCAACAAACCTGATGATTAAGTAGGCCTGTATTAAAAGGGATATTATCAGAATTGTTAGTATTCAAATTATCAATAGGATTGCTAAATTAATTTGGCAGAAAATGCAGTCGACACACTAATGAAAAATCACTATAATATTCCTACAATATTCCTATAGGGACTCATAATGTGTCTGTAGCACTCAATAGTAGTTTATAGTGACCTTATTGTACATTATGGTATTTTTAAAATGATTTAATGATAATATTCCTATAATATTCCTATAGGGACTTATAATGTGTCTGGTAGTGACTTTATAGTGACCATATTGTTCTTAATGATATTTTTTATTTATCTTGTATCACATAACTACTGTGTCAATAGTGAATTTGGAGACATTCTGTACTTTACTTTTTACTTTATGGTATTTTATCTCCTATGGTATCACTATAATATTCCTATATAATAGCATATGAGTTTATAGCTTAGCTGTGATATCAGATAACCTTCGAAATTCTTTATATGATTAGGCCTATTATATATATTTTTCCTAAGGGCATTCACATATTTCATTTAATCTTGCTCTAAAAAGTTTCGTCACAGTAAGCTGTTTTTTTTTTACTTCAGGCTCGTCACTAATCTGTTTTACTGTCCCAACGGGACCATCAGATCCCAGTTTGTTGACTCCACAGACTAGTAGGATATATTATGCGTTGTGAAAAGCTACCCGGCTCGCTATTATTATCTCGCAGAGTTACTTAGAGGTGGGGGGGCCCTAGGAGGGTTAGAAAGCCAAGGTGGGGGTCCTCAACGCTGTGTTAGACTTTTATTTCGGATGTTTTTTTCAGTTGCAAAACAGATTACGGTTCAGGTTGCAGCACAAAGGAGCGTCAATGCACCACTTCCTACAGCCATCCAGGAGTGAATGGGGCGCAGGACGGGGTCCACTCCGGGGTACTTGAGCGCAGGTGCGATGTGCATAACAGTCGAGCCATAAAACACAGGGACGGGGGGCTTTGCATATTTTAACATAGCCTACCTGTTCATATGAACGTGCAATTCATACTGTTTTGCTGCTGGTAAGCAAGCAGCGGGCTGACCCACTAGGATTTAATACACTTTGTAGGCTACTTGGATTCTTAAAAGACATTTCAGGTTAGACACACAGGCCAATTCAGGTGCACACAGACTGTCTCTCTCTCTCTCTCTCTCTCTCTCTCTCTCTCTCTCTCTCTCTCTCTCTCTCTCTCTCTCTCTCTCTGTGTGTGTGTGTGTCTCTCTCTCTCTCTCTCTCTCTCTCTCACACACACACACACACACACACACGCACACACACGCACGCGCACAGACGCACGGGTGCAAGACAATCGGGCTGTGTGGCATATGAGATGCAGACTCACCAGAGAAACAATGAGGCTCATAGTCTCATTTAGGTGAGCGTAAACTTGTTAAGCGAAGAGAAATACTGTATAGACTTGGGAGAAAGTTGTTGTTGTCGGATGGTGTGAAACTTTGTTACTGCTGGGTGGTAAGGCATAAATTAGTAATGCGTTACCTCCATTATTTTCCCAGAAACGAGTAACGCAACGAATTATTACTTCAATCTCAGCAATTGTGTAACAGTTACCAATCAATAAAGTCGTTAGTTTTCTTCATCACTCCTTCTAAATATCAGTTTGAACTTTAATCATCCAAAAGCCACGATTAGCCTATAGGCTGTCTATTTCAATTTTAGATGATAAATGGCAGAGAACTTAACTTCCCCCCGGTGGAAGTAGCTATTCCCACTAATTAGTTTTGATCAAGGAAACGGATGACAAGAACATTGGTACTTAGATTTGATCGAGAAAAACAAGAACATGGGACACCGACGCTGGTTTCCTGATCATTTGATAGATGCAACCGCGAATTTGGGGAAAATACAACGAGCACTGTAATGAATTACTGGAGAACGGGTAGGCCTACGAATATTTCTATGGAAATGAGAGATGTATTAGTGTAGATTTACGAGCCCAGCACTGACCTCAGGGCCATCCTCTGCTGCTGACATCACTCCAGCTCACGGCTCGTCGGCTCCTCTTGAGTCCCATCAAGGTCTGAGTCTCCCGCTGTGACCGAAGGCGATGTTTCACACCATTCATTCTCAGGCGGGGACTCTGGACAACACACACATAGGCTACACACACACTGCTCTCCGGACAGTTTTTGAAACGACAACAAAGCGTGACGATGACAGAAGAAAGTAGGGGCAAACGGAGGAAACAAGCCAACCCCAGGAGAAATCAAGGTAAGAAATGTGCGGCGCTGAAAAGTTTTAATGAGTTAGGAAATGATGGGGATCAGATAGTGATGTAGCGGCCAGAAGCGCTATAGCGGACCGTGTTGAAATCTTCTGGGTTTACTCATAGAAAACCCAACTCTGATTCTGTGCTGAAACTGTAATATCTTACTAAATACGAGCATACAGTGTGTGTGTGTGGCATGAAGTTACACACTTATACGGTACTTTGACTTCATTCATATTTCAGCTGCACGTTTGTGCGTTTATGGGTTGCTTACGCTACGCGATTGCCTTGCAGCAGAAGTTGCAGAGATGCGCAGTCAACTTTCGTCAGGTTGCCAGCTATTGGGATTATTCTACCTGTAGCTGTAGGCAGACCTGGGCAAGGCTGTGCAATCCAAGGTGTGTGGCAATCCGCAAGTGTAGCCCACAACCTGTAGCTGCGCCTGTTGTTCTGTGAGACCTGATGGCCATTAGGTTACATTCATTCTCAAACATTTAGGCAACCTGCTGCTATAAACCTGCAGAATTTTCTTTTCAAACGCGAACTTTGACCATCGACGCTTTGGAAGTTTACAAACTGTAAAAAAGTTAATATGAAGTTAGAGTGAAACTTTGATTTTGCAGTTTGAACTAGACTAAATCTTTGCCAAACGTTACAGAATAGCATTTCACAATATTGTCTGTTACTGTATTTCAGTGTGTCTTTCTCTTACGAGTAGCTTTTGTTTTTCATGTTGTGAGAGTAACCTGCAACTCTCTAACCAAAGATTATATCCCTTTATCTTCTATATTCTGTGCACTCTGTGTTTTATGAAGTTGAAATACAACATCGATTTATTGATAGCCTATGTTTTGATACTTTGACAATGGACTTATAATTATGAATAAATTATACACGTAACAATAGAAATTTAAAATACTGAAAATGAGCTAATAGACGTATAGAAAATAAGAAGACGAAAATACCTCGTATTTTGAAATACACTTATAAAAACGAGACTTTTTTATTTAGTTATTTTAATTTTCTTAACGTCAGTGCCATTTATTTCTGCTATACTGTAGTATACCTCTAACCTCAAACCTCTAAATGACCTAAGTTCTAAATTACAAAAATGTGTCAACAAGCTTTTGTTAACAAACCTCCCTAGATTGTTATTAGTCTATAAGAAATATACATGAAAATCAAATATGTAAATATGCCAGTAAATGCAAATACTTAGGCACCCAATGCATCACCAAGTACCATATGCATATATGCAGCTTATTCTGCCATATCTGCCTTAAATGTACATCCTCATCCTTTTAAACTGTTAATTAAGTTTTATATGTCTTTTATATGTCAACAACATTATGATTAATAACTGGAAAGCTTTATCTAAAAGATGATGTCAATGACTGTGAACACACTTCCTATAACAGTGCTAAGAGGAACTTAATATAGACACTTTGCTGAATACAGACTTTCTAGTTACTGTATACCATATGTACCAACTAGTGTCTTGTTTTGCATGAAGTTTGTATTACTAATGCAGAAGCACACTCTAACCTATAAGTGAAGATACACAAACATACACATGACAAACATATGAGCATACATGACATACACACAGACACAGACACATACACAGATGCACACACACATGCACACGCACACACATATTGCTAGGTTGATGTTCTTTACTCTCAATTCTCTGGTGGTTGGTGAAAGCCAACTCAAATCATGCAGTGTGATTGTTTGGCCCTGATCTGGCATGCAACCGCCACTCAACTATTTTTGCTCTAAGGAGTCAGTTTCCTCTTAGAGTTTATTAGTTTGCTGTAAGAGTTTCCTCATTTGATTCAGAGAGAGGTGTGAGGCTCAGCAGACTTACACCAGGGTGAGATCCCCTCTGGCTGCTTAGCGCTAACGGGCACTCACTTGTGCACACGCGAGCACACACACACACACACACAAAAACACACACACCTCTCACACCTCTCGCTGTCACATAGCACTTTGTCCACCCAAAACCTTCTCCTTCACAAATCACCAGAGTCACACACTAACGTGAAATCCATCAGCGAAAAGGCACACTTAGTGATAAGGATTGTCACTTATTACCAGCAATACAGTCCAGCTCCTATAATTCCTGTAATGACCTCTGAGGAGAGATAAGCATTGCCTTTGATTTCCTGTAAAGGCGTGATATTGAAGAAACGAAGGCATCTCTACAGTGAATGTAAACAAATACGAAACTGATCATATATGCAGATTGATTTTCAGCTGAAAGTGTCCTCAGAGTGTCCAGTTGCACCATAATCATGTTTGAATATTGCGTATTATCCAAGGCTATCTTTAACATATTCTACAACACGTTATCAGTTAGGAAATTAACTCAAGCTGCCGTTTTCTTTAACTTTGCTTTTATGTGCATACATGTTTATGTATGAGTGCATGTGGTGATGGCATGCTTATTTCTATACGCATGCATAGCATATGTGTGTATGTCACGCATGCTTGAGTGCATGTGTTTATGTGTGTGTGTGTGTGTGTGTGTGTGTGCTTGTGCTGAGCATGTCAGTGTACAAATGTGCGTGTATTTATGCTGTGTGTAGAATTTGGAATGTGCTGGGTTGCAGGCGGCTATGCAAGTAGGGAGTAAAAGGTCCTTGATAAAACCAAATGAATTTGGCAGGCCCGCCTCATAAGACAGCGATTAGGGGATCCTTTCCAAACCAGAAGAAAGAGAAGAAACATAGCCTGGCTTTTCTTCTCTCTCCAAGGCGCCTATTGATTATGTCTCTGTCTCCCCCAATAAAACTGTCAATGTCCACCAATATCAAGCAATGTGCGGAAATTACTACTCTCCGTTCCTGGCAGATTGAAAGCAGCCCTGCTAACAGTCCTGGGACAGAGGAAGGAAACATATCCATTGAAAATGACAACCTGTATTTACTGGCTGTGAGTGCGAGATTAGAGTTTCAAAGAGTGTGAATTAATTAGCGGAGCGCTGATAGCCAAGTGGTACAACATGTTAGCATTCACCCTCCTTCAGGCCACGATACAAGCTGAACCAATGATTTCAAGCACCATAGGGTGATGTGATGGTGAAATTATTATCTCTCTTTTGATAGTGAAACTGATGAAATTATTCACCATAGTTTTAATTAGCAGAAGTGTTTTCTGCATAACACCACTTGCACTTTACAGTATGTGAGCCTAACATTACTGGATAATTTGATGGGGGATGGAGGAGATGATATCTCCCTTTTTCCGAACAAAAACAATTACATGCTTTACATGGTTATCACTAACATGATGAAATGATTCACCATTTTTATAGAGAAAATGATGAAACTCACTGAAGCAACCCTGTACCTCCCTTCCATCCACCATTCTGCGTCTTAATGGATTTGAACAAATGCCGCTCTCACTTATCTCGTAAAGTAACTGTGTTGTGTTCTCAGCAGAGCCTAGACGGTTTGGTATTCCATATTTTTGCAGTAAATGTTATCATTCATCCTAACAAAGTCTACTGGCTCCGCTCTGGATGGGCTTTCTCCTGGCCTCAAACTAGCAGACATGTTTGCCAGAATGACATCCGCGCTACTGATCAGACTCATTCAAAAGCTAGTTCTTGAATCAGATGTAGGATTGCATTTCAACCAAATGAGTTTAACCAACCCCTCCAACTCTGTTACATAAGTGCCGCCACAAAGGTCATATTTAGTCCCATGGCCTTTCACTTTATTTTTTGTTAGTCCATGAAAAACCTCACTCTATTGTTGAGTTGATTTGCCTTTTTCCGCCCAGCTTTCTCTCTCCCTCTTTCCCTCACTCCCTCTTTTTCAATTTTCTCCTTTTTTCAAGTGCCAATTTATTTAAACTCTTTTCCCCTTTTCTTCTTTCTCCTTCATTGATTTCCAAACCCCAGTCTTTGTATGCAGCTGGGGCCCAGCTGTGTGTCTGTGACTGCGTATTTGTGTGTGTGCATGCACGTGTGTATGTGAGTGTGTGCGCGTATATGTGCGTAAGTATGTGTGTGTGTGTGTTTGTGTGTGGGTTTTTCTGGCACAGCGCTGCCACAGTGGGCAGAGCACACTGTACAAGAAAGACTCGAGCAGCGAAAAAGAGAGAAAGAGAAAGAGAGAGAGGGAATGGGGGGGGGGGGGGGAACATTGAAATAAAGAGAGTGACGTTGTTGTAATGTACAAAGTAGAGGGGCCGGGCCTTTTGGACCGGGCCTACTTTAACGGCAGAAGTATCGACGCGTGGGGAGAGCGAGACAGCAATGAGGAGCCCAGGCACCAGAGTTTATTACCAGGACTCTTCAAGGGGCTCAACCCAGGCGTCAGAACCAGCGGGAGGGAGGGACAGAGGAGGAAGAAAGGAGAGGAGGATGACAGAGGTGGGGAACTGATGGGGTTGACAGGGTTGGAGACAGCAAAAACAGTCCTTCAGTGTGAGAAGACAAGAGATGGAGGGGTTGGGGGTTGGGGGAGAAGAGAAGAGACGGGATGGGTGACAGAACGTGGGATAATCTGGTGCAACGTTTCCTCATTTGTTCCTCAACGTTCCCACAGCTCCAAGTCACACATTTCTCCCATCCCAGCTCTTTGCATTTGATGGCAGACTCACAAAGCAGTAATGGGGAATCCCTTGATTGAGTCCCTCTGATATATTTCACATGTTTATTCAATTATCGCTCATCTGATGTTACAGATGTAGCCATTGCAGTCCCACTTTTTACTGTACGTTCTTGCTGTGCGGCTGCCACAACGCTGCTCCACCCCAGGAGAAATTATTTGGAAAATTGTACCGTACCATTGCGGGATTCATGCATGTAGGGGGATTTCCTCAATGGCTGCCACTGGACATGACTAACTGGAGTGCCTCTTTGTCCAGGCATTACAGCAAATCTTCTATTTCTGCATATTGCAACATATAGACGTGTCTTTTAAGTCCATGTGGGCTAGTCACTAAAATCAATCAATCATGTGTTTGATCCCCTCAGTAGTTGAAGGTCAAAGCCAGTGTGGGTGTCAGGAACAGTTAAATTAGGCCGGATAGTTTAGAATAGAACAATGTCCAGGGTTGAGGAATAGACAGTGAACACGTCTTCATTAGAGACCTTGAGAGCTTTTCTCTCCGTCTGAATGTGTGTTCACAGATCACACTTCTTACATCGGAGAGATAACGCTAATAGCCGCAGAGCTGATGAGGTTTGTGTGTGAGTGTGGGTGTGTGTGTGCGAGCGTGTGCATGCAGTTGTGCATGTAGGTGCGTGAGTATGTACTGTTCACACATTTAAGACCAACTGTATTTCCTGTGCCTTCTCACTTATGTAGGCACATCAATTTTCATATTAAAAATGCATTTTATCTGATAGGAAAGGCTTACATACTGTATTGTATAAAGTTATAAATTCATCCCTTTTTATTCTTGACATATTACATTGGCGGTGCTATTACTTTCTTTGTCATTGCGTTGGCAACACATCCCACCTTTAGGTCTATTCGTGGATCTGTCTTTTGCACAGACAGCCAGTGTGTTTTTGATGTGCTGCATGTGTCAGACAGAAGAAGAAGGGGCTTTAAAGCACCCAGCTAGCCAGGCTTTCTGCACACAATTTATAGATATGTGCTGTTTTATCACACCTCAAATTAAATTTGGAAACCCTACTTCAGCTGTCATGTATTACAAGGCCCAGATGGGTGGCAGAGAGAGAGGAGAAACAGAGACAGAGAGAGAGGAGAGCAGTCTGGCAGGCAGGCAGACTCACTCAACTGGCTTATTTGCTGAGAGTATGCCAGTGTTTGCTAGCAAGGGAGCAAGATGTAGCAGGGGAGCAGGTTGTAGGAGGAACAGTTTGATATGTGGTGTGTATCAACAGACAGGAGTAGGCTGGCGTTTGTTCAGGATCTGCCTTGATCACCTCAGAGGCCAGTAAACCTCACACCTGCTGGATGGGGAAGGGCAGCAGTGTTTGTGGTTTTGTCACTTTAGCTGTGTTCGTTTGTTCCCTCTTTCTCATCCTTTTTTCTGCCTTTGTTTCCTTGTTTGTACCTCTCATTTTCTCTCTCAATCTAAGGCCATTTCTTCTATTTTTCACTTGAATTTTGTCTTGAATTTTGTCTTTTTTCCTATTATATTTTTGTCAACACAATGGCAGCCATTTAAGTCCCTCATCATGCATATTTCAATTCAGTTTCCATTAGTACTACAGCACCTATTGCAGCTTATTCTGTATTCTGTATTTTAAATATTGTAAAGTAAAACCAAATAGCGGTATTGTAAGAGAATATCTCTGAAATTACTAGTTGTGGGTTTGCACCTTGCTCCCTCTGACGGCTCATAAACATAATTTTAATTTTCTAGACAGTTCTTTGTCAGAAAAATAGCAAAGCAACAGATGGATGCAGCATGTAGTAAATACAGTTAAAAGTTAAAACTCTACAATGACATTATTATTTATATGTGTATAAATCATTGTCTCTTTGACCATTAATAAGGCAGGGTCGGCTGTCCCGCCAAGCCGACCTGCCCCCTCCTCCTAAATGAATTCTATTGGCAGTGATATCACAAAAAACAAGGGTTTGTACTTCCACCGGCCCAGGTGAGGAAAAAAATGAAAAGTTGGACTGAGCTGACGACAAGAAAGGCATGGGAGAGCTCAGCCAGCCAACTCCCCTTCCCTCCCTCTCTCTGTACCTGTGAGCAGCAGGTACCACCTTCGTCTGACCTGCACACCCCTCTCTCCCACACACACACACACACACACACACACACACACACCTGGAAGGGAGTGAACGCATTCCATCGTAGAGAGAACATGCTGCAGTGTTTTTCGAAGCCTACCTGTAACAGTCATGAAATTGGAAGGCCTTACATTTTGCACACGTCTCTATCTCTGTCTCTCTCTATCTCTCTCGCTCTCTCTCGCTCTCTCTCACACTTTGTCTCTCTCTTGTTGGCTGCGTTTCAGAGCAGCACATTTCCAAGTCTTGTTAGTCTGAGGTCCAGACACTTTTAGAGGCAGCGCAGAGGGAGTGAAAGCAAGCCACACACCACTGGATGTCCTAACCCAGCCTCTGTGAATGTGTCAGAAAAATAAACCACTAATTTGGTGTGACAAAAAACATTAATTCATTCATTCATTCATTCATCCATTCATTCATGTGGCATTACTGATATTACAAGTATTTCCAAAGATGTAGTCTGCAAACATCACAGCCCAACTACAGCCACAAAAGGAGTGAAATGGGGAGTTTTCTTTTAGTTGATCAGAATGTCATTTTTTTTTAACAATCTGTGCTTTTAGATGTCTTTTTAGGCCTGAATGACACAAAACACTGCAGTCAGACCCCAACTCATATCTCAGACAGAACAAAGATTTTTGCTAGCAGTTTGGAAATTATGATCACGCTGATAATGTCTGGTAGCTCAGGTATGATAAAGAACAGGATCCACAGGCCGGAAGTATTCTGTGCTAGAAAGGAAGCAACACGAATAAAATATCAGTAAGCATTGGTCCACTACATCACTTATCACTTTCCAACAATCTGACAGATGCTCCTTATCTCTTCTTTTCTAAAGGAATCTAACGTGACAGGTTATCGTGTTTCTGTGGGTATTGCGAAATCGCACAGAGAGGGAGGAGGGGAAAGTTTTAATAAAAAAAAGGCCACACTCTAATAACAGGAAAAGAAAAGGAGGAGGAGAAAGAAAACTTTCTGCAGTACAGAATCAATTTCTTCTTCGTTTCGTCTGTGCGGCCGACATTGGCACCTCAGGAGGACGGTGTAGTTAGGGTTATGTGGCGAATGTGTCCAGCATGGCAGGAGGGATAGGAGCAGAAGTAAGTAATAATGCAGGTTGGCGGCGCATCAGAGGGGGGGTTGCGTCATCTGAATGATATAAGTAATAGGTAGGTGTGAATGTGTCCAGGCTTCATACTGGGACCGGGACTCTGAATGTAAGAGACAGGCGCACGACGCACTGGAGGCAAACAGGCAAAGGGCCGGGACACCTGGAGGGTCGACTTCATCTGTCTTTTAGTCACTTTTTCTTTGTCTCCGTCTCAGATGTGTGACTTTCTCTGCTCATCATCTACCATTTGCTCACTTTCCCTCCTCAAGTTTGTCTGCTGTATGTCCCTCTTTCTCCCTCTCTTTCTCTTACTGTTTCTCTGTCTCTTTCTCTCTTTTGATTCCTTTTTCTCTTCCCGTGTATCTCTATCTCACCTCCTCCGCCCACCATCTCTTTTGCTTCCCTTTTTACCTACTCCTCCTCCTCCTCTCTCTCTCTCTCTCTTTCTCCTTCCATCTATCCCTCCTCTGCTCCTCCCAGCCTGGGCTCCCCCGGCCCTGCGCTGTCGCCATCGTGGCTCCCCCCTGAGCGCCTCCCCCTGTCCCACTGACGCCACACGCTGCTCCCATCCCCCGAAAACCACTTCAAACAGCCAGCGCCATCAAAGCCCCACGGTCGGCCAGTCAGCCAGCCAGCCAGCCAGCCAGCCAGCCAGTCAGGCAGCCAGCAAGTCAGCCAGCCAGCCTTCTGCTTCGACTTAAAATTACTCTCGTCCCAGTCGCAGGGCTGCTTTCCTCTTCTGATACACATCAAAGATCCTCTTAAACTCCCCAAGTTTGCTTTTTAAACCTTTCTTCTTGTCGAGTCTTTTTTTATATACATTATTCCGCTGGTTGAGGTTTCACTCTCTCTCTCTCGCTCTCTTTCTAGCTCTCTCTCTCTCTCTCTCTCTCTCTCACTCTCTCTCTCACTCTCTCCATCATTTTTCTTCTCCAACTGGGCCGGTGTCAGTAATGACATGCACACACTCTCTTGTGTGGTTCTGCTGCCTTTGCAGTTTTCTCAGTGACTTTAATTAGTTGCTTTTTCAAGGCGTTGGCTAAGGCTTCACATGCACACCACACACACACACACACACACACACACACACACACACACACACACACACACACTAATGTACATCAAGCTGCAACTGAAGAACACACAGGAGTGTGTAAGTTAATATGCAATATGACTCAGTCCTTGTACATTCTCCTAATCAAAACTTCATCACCAAAAAGATTGATTTGATTGTGTGTGTGGGTGTTTGTAAAGATTGATTTGATTGTGTGTGTTTGTCTGTGTATGCATCTGTATTCCTGTGTGTGTGTGCATGAGTGCATGTGCGACAAAAAAAGTGACAAGAGAAAGAAGGAGAGAGACAGAGCAGGAGGGACGGAGAGAGAGCAGGAATGAGAGGGACGATGAAAGAGAATAGTGGCAGGATGACACATTAGAAAGGCATCTTTTCTATGTTTGAAAGCTTTAGAGGTCACATGTGGTCACTTGAAATGTTTGGCTGTATCATCATCTTTCGGGTGGAGTGAAACATGCATGTAATGTCAACATGCACCAGAGGATGGCGCCCCATCTGTATGTTAAGCAGGCAGTAACTGACTGTCACACATCTCATAGAGAGGCTGTGTTTTCAAAACCAATTTTATTGGATAAAATCAAAGTGTATCATTATGTTGGTACAGATACATTGCCCCTCTTTTTTACATTTGTTAACCTCCTTGTGAATCATTGCTGAGCCCAGTAGCAGTGGATCATCGTCTCTAAGTGTCATTTCATATTCTGTGAATCCCATTAGATAATAGAGACATGTCTATCTGCTGACTATTAAGATGTCTGTAATTGTCAGTTTGTCTAATTTTTTACAGAGTTAAGCATTTGGTTGAATTATTATTATTACTGACAATGCTGTAGCTACATAGGAGCATTTTCCTTATCATTGGCTGTCTGTTCTTTTAGATCTTAGTGTGGCTTCCTCAGAATTCCCTGTTTTCTCTAGGAATTCCTGCATCTTTTGTTTTATATTTGCTTTGAGAGCTTGAATTACGACTTTTTGGGCTTTGATACAGTACATTGTCCCTTTCAATCACACCACACCACACAAAACACCTCTAGAGGATCTCATAAAGATGTTTGAAGTAGACAAAATCAGTTGGATACCAGGCATATTTGTTTCACCCTCAAAACAAATCACCCATAGAGAGTCACAGAAAGTTGCAGCTCAAGTTGAACTAACCCAGTCCCACATTTTATAGCTGTTAAGCTCAAAGAGAAGTTTTATTTAGAGTGTACCCCTATTAAAAAACTTCAGAACCTTTGTGTTCCTTCAGAGAATGTTTTAATATTCAAAAGGAGCCACTATTGTGTGGTTTCTTGCGCCAACGTACAAAATAAAGAGCCACATCAGAAAGCTGGAACAGTCCCCGAGCATTTTCATGTGTAAAGAAAAAAGAGGGAAAACAAATTTGGAGGGGGGAGACGGGGGTATTTATAGAGTGGTGTGAGAGTCTTTGCAATGACAGGAGCCTAATGAAGTGGAGTTTGGGTTTTGATTCACAGTGCGGTGAGTGCGTGGGTCCCTCTGTGACCGTTACTGCATTCCAGCCCCGATCCCTCGCTCGCTACACGGAAACCAGCTCAGGCCACAGGGGGAGGCGGAGGGCGAACTCAAAATAACGTGTTCCTCTAACCAAGCTAACCTTTCTCACCAGCATCATTCCTACGTACGGCTCAGCAGATGCATGATGGCAGTAGACCTACATTCACATGTAGGCAAGTGTATGCACATGTTCATGTTGTGTATACACACACACACACACACACACACACAGTATTTGATAGTTAGGTCAATGTGTTACTATTGGTGAGTCAGTAAGGCATGGTAGATGATTCACAACGGTAAATAACACAACTAACTCTTAACTCATCATGACGTCGTAGGGAAATCCAGAATGACGTTCAACGGTGCAGAAATTTTGCTAATTTGGATTTTGTCTGGTAGGTTGGTAGAAATGTTATTTTGCATAAGAGGCTATGCTGAGCAGTAATAAGGATGAAGAGAAAAGAGACAGTGAATGAGACCAGACATAGGTAGGTCATCATGATTTTCAATTTGAGTTTTATAAATTGTGTACATTTTGTATTACATTTTTATATTTCGCATTGGCTTAGAGTAGTAACCATTTTAGTCCCACATAATGTATCTATGCCTACTGAACTTGCACCTTCTGACAGCAGAATAGGTTAAAAGAAAATACATTTTTCAGTTTTTACAGTTTTTTTTCTCCTTAGACAGAGCTGTATTGTGCTATTGCAAGCTGTCCATGCAGTAAAAATTGACACTTATGCCGTAGCCACATCTATCTGGCTTTTTGGTAAAGGCCGGTGTCATATAAGGTTGTTTTGTTAGATAAATGTCATTGTGGTGGTCTACAGGACAGGTAAACATGGTGGCAAACATGCAGGCAGCAGCAGACAGGAAACCTCCAAAGGAAGAGGACAGGCAACCACAAAGGCTCTGCACACCTCTTCACTCACACCTTGCCTCCTTTGTGCAAAGACAAAGAACTGATTGCCACATTTTTCTTGTACAAATTAATGATTATATCTGGCAAGGAACATACAGTCACAAGAGAAAGTATCTGGGCAGCAAGTTCATGTAGATCTTTTAATGTGTTGTCATTGTTTTGGTATATTTCATAACCTGTTCTTTTGTTCATGTTCATTTTTTGATGGGTAACACATACTACACAATAGATAGATAATTGGCGTAAAAAAAAAAAAAAAAAAAGCATGTCCTCTTGCTTACTGACTAAGCTCTTCCAAGTGTCATAAACAAAACTTATAAACCAACTCATGTCAACTAGATTCAAATAGAAATATGTACTGTGTGTTCGCCATACTTTCCACATTTCCCCTATATTCTCTGTTTCTGGCCTCGCTCTGTACCAAGTAGGCACAAGAACACAAAGAAAATGAGCCTGAGCTGCTCATTCATTTTTTACCCTGCCTCTGGTTTTGCTAAAGACCTGAATGAGAAATCTGTGTGTATTTCTTCTAGCGAAGATGTGCTAAAACAGGATATCCTACAGCAACAACGGACCTGGCACATTGCAGTTGATAAACAGTCACTACAATGATGCGCACTGGACATCTAGGTATTTTTGGGGCAACTGACTTGCTAGTAGTGGCACCAATATCATAGTGGAGACAGCTGTCAAGCTAACATGGCTAACATCATTATAGGCTGCAAACACATAAAATAGACGTTTAGAATTGGTCTCACCGCAATCTATGAATACATGGTTTGGGTAGGAATATGAGGGGGGATTAAAGTATACGCTGTGAGTGTGCTTTCCCTGCTCAGCACAGCCTCACCATGCGTATCTACGTCTCTGCTATTCGGTATACTGTACCTCCAAGTGAGTCACATTTTTCTCGCTGCCTCGCAAACACGCATGTATACCTTTGTGCTGTTGAACCTGGTCTAGATGACGAGTCGGGACCCTTCTCCTGTCCACATTCAGTCTTTCTCTCATACACACATGGGAACCCTGAAAATGCTGCTGGAGTGTACATATATTGTGGTTTTAGCACCTTTAACATCTTGTTCTATCATGTCAGTTCAGCATTTATCACGGTCAGAATGAAAACTAGTTTAATCAACAGTGCATTTACATAAATACAGCATAGTAAGCAGACATTAATAGACAAAATGTACTTTGTAAGATTCAGGATATGACAATGTATACAGTCCAATATGATATATATTATATACAATATACGTGGTTACAATTTCCACAAAGTAAGCAGAGGTGTGACGTGCGCATGGGTAATGGTGCCAATATGAGTAGGAGGAGATAAGACAGATGTAAAAAAAAAAAAAAAAACATTGTCATGGATTGAAGGTGAAAGATAAAGATACCAGCAAGGTCATTATCCTCTCAGTTTCACAATGAAGTGGATTAGCTTAACCTGCAACATATGAACTGTAAGTTTTATTATTTGTTAGTTGGTTGCCTGTTTGATGGTTTTGCTGTACATTATTTCAACTTGTTTGACTGTTGGTCTTATCTGATGCTGTTTTGTAGTTACACCAGAGCAGATTCCACTAAGTAGATGGTGGTTCACTGTTTGGTGGTGTGATGTGACGTGTAGATAGAGAACAACTGATAAATAACACTGATATCAATCTATTTTCAGACGCCTGAGCCCTTTTAGAGCGGCCTTAGAATTTTAACACTATAGATTTAGTGTCTTAAAGGTCATGCTTTGATTCACTTGGGCTCCTCTGAAATCTTACTGGGAGCTCATATGTGAATAATGAAACTAACACCAGCGCACAGTCACACTAATAGCGCAACTCGTTGACAAATCAACTTTTGTGACTTTTATCAGTGAATGGATCAGTGGCTTTGAAGCTAATAAAATGCCCGAAAGGGGATCTGCTTTTCTGTCACAAGGGCCCTAATTGAACAATGGTGGAATCATTAAAAGCCTCACTGAACAAAGGGAAAATAGTTTCAATACGGCGTTTGTTGTCAGGGCAAAAAGAATACAGCTTTGTGTTAAAAATTGCAGTGCTGTTCTGTGTGCTTCTATCTATTTGATTGTACTTTAGTGCCTCAGCGTAATCAATGCGAGGAAATTAGCAGTGTGTTTATTTCTTGAAGTGATTGATCTGTGTGCCTCTATATCTTTTAGGGGGCAGATGTTGCCCCACGGCCACACATTCTGTGGTAGCGGTCTGAATACCCTGACAGGGTGGTGTCTCTTAATGAGCAGGACATCTAAAGACACAGAGCTGCGGCTTTACTGCTGTGGCACTGGGCTCTTTTCTATCTCTGACTGGAGCTCAGATCTTCTTGTAGCTTCATGCACACACAAACACACACAAACACACACAAACACACACACACAGACACTTTTTGTCATGTATTTCTTTGCTGTGTGTGTCTGTTTGATCCGTGCTATAGTTTGTTCTGCAGCAGCAGGCCAATCTTGCTCCCCGTCTTGTGCATTTGACACAAGTTGCACTTGTTTGTTTGTTTGTATGTTTTTCTCTATACCCCCGTTGCCATTTTTGTGTAGTTAGTTAAGTGTGTGAGTGTGTGTGTGTTTTGCTGAGGGAATTTCCCTATAGCCTCTTTTTCACATTTCTGCATCTGTGATCTGTGTTGGTGAGAATTTGACACACTGTTGCCGTCTTTCTCGCTCTCTTTCTCTCTTTCACTCTGTGTCCCTCTCTTATCCTCTGATTCCCTAGTCTGTCTCCCTCACTTTCTTTTTCTTTCTTTCATGTATTGGTATCTCTCTACCTCTCTCTCTCTCTCTCTCCCTCTTTCTCTCTCTCTCGCTCTCTCTGTCTCTCTCTCTCTCTCTCTCTCTGTCTCTCTCTGTCTCTCTCTCTCTCTCTCTCTCTCTCTCTCTCTCTCTCTCTACTCTCTCTCTACTCTCACTCATACTGTACTGTATATACCACTGCATCACTGCATTGTATTCTGTATACACTGCAACCATGCAAAATGCACCACACAACACATTTTCAGTGTTCCTTCCTCCACACTGATGTGACATTTACATCTCAGATCAGGGTGTGACAGTTTCACTGACTTGCTGTGTGAGTCTCGTTTATTCAGCCTTGCCAGAACACACTGACAGACTTGCTGCGTGGCTTGCTGCCAGCCAGTTAGGAAATGAATGTAATCAATTGCTGTAGATATGAACTTAGACTAGACTGCGTCTTAAACTTCCATATCAATGTGTTTGTGGTTATTTTCATGATCATTAGACAAGAATGTTTGCACTTCCTCTTCTCTGGCCACAAAAATGCAATAAAATTGCAGCAAACATCACATTACCACCATTCCTATCGGTTAACATGTAATTCAGAGCATTTAATCCTCAATTTGCTGTCAGCATTTATGATATAATCTACAAACCATTTGGATAAAATGAAATGAAGAGTTCATTCCAAAATGAGTTACCGCCAAGTGGAAAATTCAACACCAGCTTTTCTGTCAAGAAAATTAAACTCACTATTGAATATTATTGGAAGCATAAACTGTCTTATGACCTTACAAAATAGTAACATTTTAAAGATTATACGCACGTGTACAGTGTTTTTTAAATAATGTGTAATGAAATTATTATTTTTTCTTTGCGAAATGGATATATAGCATTTTGGAATCTAAAATATTCAAATACTGTTTGTATTACTGAATTTGCAACATGACAACAACTCTTCTTGTTGAATATGTCCAGGGTATGACAGCGTGTGCATTATGTATTTGGTGCATGAGCAATAACACAGCGAGGTAGACAAGACAGACACGTGGGTATCAGTGTGCTTTTTTCTCCCTCAGTGTTGTTAGAGCAGGCCATAGCAAACCAAACCAAACCAGGCCAAACAAAGAAAGAGTCATCACTCTGAGAGAAAGAGAGTTTGAGTTGCTGCTGAGATGAAGGAGATCAGGTGGGAGGTGTTTGCTCTTAGTTGCGGTCCCCCATGACTCAATGTATGAATGTCAGACAGCAGGTTTGAATAAGAGAACTCCCACATTTCGAATTTTTTAAATGGCATGTTTTATTTCTGTGATAATATTCAAAGAACAGTTATCGTGGTCGACATGGACGCACTCTGGTGATGAATATGGATGTATCTCCTCTCTGAGTTGCTGTCATAGGTATTGTAAAATGACTATGCATATGTGTTCCTGTGCTTGCTTCGTGTTTATGTGTGTGGGCGTCTGTGACCATTGTGTGGTAATTTACCTTGTCCAAAATAGCATTTGATGAGTTTCCTTTGACACCTGAAACTGTCACAACTCTACTTCTAACAGCATTGAAGAAGCATTATTTCATACATTAATTAGAAAGGTAATTATTTCAGGATGTAGTAGAAGTATTGTTTTGTATTAAAAAAAAAAGACTTGTTTCACATCAAAAAGTTTAAGTATTTTAAAATATGAGTATAATGATTATAAGGAACATGTTTTTAAAAAAGTGCATTTAGGTGGCTGGATCCTCACTTATTTCTGACATTGTGTTGCCGCCTGTGTTGCCACCTACATTTTCTATTCTGTGTAATGCATCTGCTGTTACTGTAATGTAGCATTATTATGTTAATGTTGTACTACATATATGCATTATGTCATATCATCATGACAACATGGATTTTGTTCCTTCTGGGTGGCTGGTTAATGTTTGAATGATATAATAGATTAAAAAATGAGGACTTGAAGAGCCCTTTCCCATGTCTAATAACCTTTAAATTCTAAAATTAAACTCTAATGCTAAACATATGTATTTAAATTTATTTTCTGTTTATATTTTGAGGTGAGTGTTATAGCATGCATGTGGTGCGTGTTTGATGCTCCTAGTTTGTCTCCATCTATAACAAATAGAATGAAAACTGTAAAGAAAACCTTATCGCAGACTTCTGCTTTTAAGCCATATTTAGATGTTGGCTATTTAGATACAGGCTATTTTTATACCATTAACATTTTATTAGTATTTATGCACAATTTAGATGTTGCTCATGAAGTCATTTATGTGTATAAATCACAACATGCTACAGGTGTAAATTTTAACAGCTATCAAAAATGCCTCATACAATGCCTCATTCTGTTATTTGTGGTTTTGAGTTATTTACTGAGTTATTTATGCTGTTATATTATCTGAACACTGTGCCTTGTCAAACAAAATCTAAGATGAATAGTATTAATAATTACACGGTACTGTTATTCTGGCTTTTATGTTAAAACCATGAATAGTCCTAAAATCAACAGAAATGGTAACAATTACAGTATATGGTAAATGGGGCCTAGTCTTGTTTGTTGCAATTTAAAACCAAAAGAAACAAACAAGGTATTTCCTAGGTAATTACTGTGTGCTTACCATTTCGCCACATAATTACTAAGTCAATACCAGATCACATGTGTGCACCGTAAAATAAACTGCAGTTTAGAGAGTTACTATACAGTAGATGCCCTCTGGGCTGTAAACAGAGCAGGATCTAGTTTTCAAAATCACCCCGTCACTAAAACTATGTTTGTGCCGTTGTAAGCCAGTGCAAAGGCAATGTTGAGATGCTTTTTCTTGATCTCAGATGCTGAAGTTTTTCAATTTGTGGTTCGTGCTTTCATGTGGTACCTATGAATTCTGTGTGTCCATTTCATATATACTGTGCACATGAGGGCATGCGGGTGTTTTAATTGCTGTGTGGCAATCTATCTGTCTGTCTGTCTGTCTGTCCATCTATCTGTCTGTCTGTCTGTCTGTCTGTCTATCTATCTGTCTGATCTGTCTGTCTGTCTGTCGGCCTGTCGGCCTGTCTGTCTGTCTGTCTGTCTGTCTGTCTGTCTGTCTGTCTGTCTGTCTATCTATCTGTCTGATCTATCTGTCTGTCTGTCTGTCTGTCTGTCTTTGGGAAACTGAGCCCAGACTGACTAAAGGAAGTAATAAAAGAACTAGGTCGTAATTTCTTTAACTATGGATCAGGATCCAAAATGGATCACACGCCTCTTTCTGGTGGGTCCCCAGATAACAAGAACAGCAATATATTTTCAGTAGCCTCAGGGAGAAAGACTGCATTTCTGATTGGTATCCCAGGCTGAAAAAAGTTTAAGACCCACTTGACTTGTTTCTGGCAGACGGGCCATCACTCTCTCAGGCGACAAATAAGTCACAGCCAGAGAGGGAGAGAGAGAGAGAGAAAGAGAGAGAGATTAAAAGAACACTACTGCAATGTTTGATTTGAACACGTTATTGTTGTCAAGCCATCAGAAAGAGTCCCCAGAGGACCAACTGATCGACATTGTCAAGCATGATGCAGCACAGTTCGGTTAGCACTCTCTGGATATGAGTCACGTTCTTCCCACGCACAGTACAGCGCATGCAAAATAGCAGCCCTGTTTTCTACTGTGCTGCGTGCTATTTTGTGTTCAGTGTCTTCCAACAAATTACACACCCATAAAACAGATACACATTGCGTGAATTCATCATTCTTAAAACTCCTTTGTACCTTGACACATGACATATATATCACGCGAAACATGCACAATTACACACACAAACACTCTCACACACACACACACATACAGGCACTCCCAAACCTCCTGCGCTGTTCAAAGATTTAGTGGTCCTACTCAAATAAAAGACTTTTTGAAGAATGCACTCGCTATCCAAATAAATAAATCAATGGGCCCGATAATGAAAACCATCCCAGCGCCGTGCTGCTTTAATGACGGCGCATATAGGCCCAGTGTCACTCACTGTCATGGGAGAGAAAATTAGAGCCAATTTGATGCTAATCTGGACCAGATTGTTCTCTTTTTGGGCCCGGTGGTATGTCCTATCATCCCAGGAAACTCCTGCAGGGCTGATAGGTCGACCTCAACAACATCATATAACATCATAGCTGTCCGTTTTAGGGAAGCAGATTTGATGACCAATTTCATCCCCCATAAAAGCAAGTCATTCCTCCCCGCGAGAGCAGCATAGCACCGCATGGAGCAGAAGCTCGAGAGTGACTAGCCTCGGGTGAATCATTGTTTTGCATGTGTGCCTTTTTTCACAAGGTTGTAATCAAGTTGGGACAGTACACACAAACTGCTGATGGAAATAGAGATACATGTTGTTCTTTCTGAGATTACTAATTCACTGAAAGATAGTCATTAAGTGTTTTGATATTCAGCAGATAATCTGCAGTGAGCGAGAACAATTTGTGTAAACTGTACCGCTCACATAGGCGCTGTAGGTGTGTGTTTGTGATCGTGGGTCGTCCCCCCCCTCACCCACCCACTCCCTGCAGCACTGGGTCCCCCTTTGCCCTTCCAGTAACAGCTGTGTAGTCATAACGGAAAAGTTACATACTGTCATTGACCCATGTCTTACAATGATTGTGTGTGGACGTGTGTGTGTGTGTGTGTGTGTGTGTGTGTGTGTGTGTGTGTGTGTGTTTGTTCATTCAGTGGAGCTGATATTAAATGTGAGGTTTCTTGATGTGGCCTTGACCAGGATGATTCATTTTAAAAGGTTTCCCCCAATGTACTGTCATGGACCTTCTCATTGCTGTGGGTCATATCTGGATGTGTATAGAGGAATTAAAATAAATAAACTACTCATCCTTGGCAGTGTCTACTAGCCAGTAAGGATGTAGTCTGGGACTGTGATGAGTTCACAGGAAAAAAAAAAAAAATCTTTAAACCTCTGAGTGTTGTTTTGACTGTTTAAAGCATAAATTTTGTGTTTAATGAGCTGTGAAACTTCATTTTCACAACACAAAAAGAATTATTGACCCACTATATGTAGGCACAGTACACGCTCCCCCTTGACAACAGCTTGGCTTTCTCTCATGATATTTCAAAGACATTGGCAAGGAGTCTATTTGTGTTTTTAAATGGTCATTATTTGGTTGTGATTAGATATTGCCAATCAGTGAGAGGAAAACAGAGAGAGCCCTCAAAAAAGCCTGGGAAATAAGAGCCTACAGCTGAAATCCCAGGCATGTGTTTGTGATTGTCATTTATTGTCTTTGCCATGGGAAAAAGTAGTGTGCCTTTCCAATTCTGCTCCAGTCTGGGCACAGAGGGTACAGCGGCAGACTTTTAACTTGCAATATGTTATTTATCATTCCTCTGACTCTTCTTACTGCTACCCTGATTCCCTGCCTCATTGTCATAAATGAATCGCACATGAAACACTCAGTATGTGCGCTGATAAACCGGTCGAAAAATGTGATGCTTCAACACTCACCTTATTCATCATCTAGTTCTTGAAGAGCAACTGCATGTTTAAACAGTTTTAGTTCAAAGTTACATTTTATCCCTTTACATGAAGAATATTTGAAGAGTTTCATTACAAAATGAAAAATCCTCCGTTTGACAAGAAGCAACGCCTATACTTACAAAATGATCAATGGCATTAAAACAAGCTGTAATACCTTTTAAAAGATAGTACATAACTTATGTCCTGTGTTGTGAAATTAATAATAATTTTATAGACTGGATCCTCTATATCTTAAAGATTTTGAGTGATTTGAGTGACTTCATTTAATAATTATTTTTTTCCAAAATAGACATATAGAGTTTTGGTCCCTGTACTTTAAAGGTAAAAGAAAGAAATTAGAAATGACACTGAAATTGAGCAGAAACTACAAATGATAATTGGGGTTGTTTTTATTTCTGAAGTTCTATGCTGTGTAGGAAGATGTGTAGGTAGATATTGCGGAATTTCTGAAATATCATAATTTCTAGTAGTGACCCTCGTTTTTTGGTTCTGGATCTCCTTTGCGTAGTTGTGTAGGTTGTAAGCTGAACACATCTGCCTTGTATTGATCATAATCCGCAGATCAACCCACACAAAGCCATATGAAATATCTCATGATAAGAAACACATTGAACAACTTCACATGAAGACTATTTCATTCCCGTCGCTTACAAGGGAACAGGATACTGCAGCAACACTGAAATTGAGCACAAACAAATAATTATGCAGTTGTTCTTCTTTTTGACTTCAAACATTATGTAAGGAATATTTCAGAATTTATGAAACTTTTTCCGTTTTCGGGTGGTGTTTTCACCCTGCTTTGGTTTCAGTTCCTGACATCGTTTCTGTAATTGTGCAGGTTATTCGCTGGCTTGTATCGGTCATACTCTGCAGCTCAACCCACACAAAGCCATATGAAATATCAGCTGATAAGAAACATATGTTCATTCCATTCTGAATCATAGTTAAAAAAAAAAAAGGATTTTACACTACAAAATAATAATTGGCATCTCATACTAAATATAGATTAAAGACACATGTCCCTGATATTTGATTTTAAACTGTGTTGTTGTTTGAAATACAGCGCAGCATTGCTTAATCATATATTCCTAATAAACATACACTATATTACATTTAAACATGACTCATCTGTATAACCTAATATAACCTTTTGTCTCCCCTCTGCCTCTATCTTTCTCTCTCTCTCTTTCCCTCCCACAGTGGACACTGAGCGAGTGAGTTCGCTGGGATCGGAGGGGGAGGATGAGGTGGGCCTGTGGAGTCTGGAGCCCCAGGACTGCCAGGAGAGCCTGGACAAGACGAGCCTGACGCCCAGCGAGGGGACCGAGGAGCCCGGCAGCCCCGCTCGCTCCACCCGGCCGCAAAGCCTCAGCCCCGGCGGCAGGAACCACTGGGTGCAGGTGGAGCCGGAGGCCGAGGCCGAGGGAGACGGTGCTGTCACTGCCACATCCGCCAGAGACAGGGAAGGAGACCAGGAGCCACTGAGGATGTACAGTAAGTTACATCCTTATAAAATATAGGTGAAATGGTATGGTGTACTTTTAGACTGTAAACGTGACCCATTGTCCTTTTGAATGATGTTTTTCTACACCGTTAAGTCGCCCTTTAGATTTCTCTAACTGGATCTGGATCTGGAGAAGGCCCTAACACAACAGCCTTTTTTTTTTAAATGTCATAGTATGGTACAGACATACTGTCATTATTTCTATAAGTCCATGAGACTTGTTTGGGAATGTATGTTTAATCAGGTTTACTTTGTTTTTCTGATGCAAGACCCTTCCAGTCTCATGATGCTCCAGTCTCTCAAAGCCCTCCAGATACACCTTCTTATCAGCTCCTTGTGAAATCGTGCCATTCCTACAAGCCATTCCTTCTTTTTTTGCTCTTCGCTTTGAAAAGGCTGCCTTCTGAAAGCATGACAAAAGAACTCATCCCACACAATGTCACAATATTTCCATGCATCAAAGAGGTGACGTTACGGTACTGAAATCAGCACTGCGCGACGCGAGGCTTTCCCTTTTATTTAGGAGAGATCAAAGGCTCACGCGGCTTGCCTACTAACAATCACTTAGCTCTCTCGCCTCGTGTGATTTGGCCTCGCCTGATGAAGGCAAAGCTGAGTTTTTACAACACTCAACCGCACCGGCTCTTCCCTTCACCACATAAAAACAGCTCAAAATATGCCAACATCTGCAAACATTTGAAAAATCTTCCTCAAAGTCACTGCGCTGTAAGCAAAGCTGACTGGCTTGAGTCGTGATAGAAGGCGCCCTCTCTTCTTCACGTACATCTGTGGCTTTCTTTCTCCCTGCCTGCCTGTCACTGCACTCAAGGGCATGAAAAAGAAAAAAATCTGAAAATCTAGTTTTAGCTCTGGCCAACTGGTTCCCAGAATAGTTTTTTATCTGTCAGTCTTTAAGTAAACAATTTAGTTGCATTATTTTATTTTCAGTTGCACACGGTGTCATTTTACAATTTATACCCACTCCTCCCACACACATACATACACACACACACACACACACACACACACACGCAAATATGCACGCACACGCAAACACACACAGAGAGAGGGAAAGGGAGAGAGATTGAACACCATGATGGACTTTCACAAGTATTTAATTTGAAATATAGTATGTGGCCATTTAACAGAAGCAATGACTCAGCCCCATTGACAGGCTCATTGAAAAACCAATGCACACACCACCTCAAACAATGTTTCATTCAGTATTACAGAGCGCTTATGACAGAGAGAAAGTCTAGAGAAAGTCACACAGCATTGACATATAAGACTTCGTATTTTCTTGGTACTAAAACTAAACAAAACAAAACCCCAATTGTTGTATTTATTGAAATTACATAGAAATTTGAATGTACACCTAA
Organism: Centroberyx affinis; assembly: GCF_046629955.1. Lineage (NCBI taxonomy): Eukaryota > Metazoa > Chordata > Actinopteri > Beryciformes > Berycidae > Centroberyx > Centroberyx affinis. Next base: position 25,581 of record NW_027282213.1, read on the forward strand.
CTGCTCAACAGCTTCATGTGCAGACTTAGCTATGGATAAACATATTTAAAGTCATTAAATTGGAGACAGCCTGTGGTGTTCTAAATTTTTAGATATTTAAATTTCTCTATATCTTTGTCTCTGCTCCCAGGTAAGAACTTAGACTCCCAGAATGCCTTGGAGGACCTGGCCCACTATGAATTCCTGGCCCAACTGAGGAAGGCCTCTAACTCAGCAAGCCTCCTGGATCACCTGACCCATAATGGCTCTACAGCCATGTACCATCCCGGCAGCAGACATGATGAGCTGCCACCTGCCATCTGGTCGCCCGGGGCCCAGCACCGCTCACCTGACGGAGCAGGTAGGTCAATCTGGGCTGCAATGCTATTGATCAGAAAATAACATTAAAGTCACAATATGCAACAAAAAGCAATGCAGACGTTCACCTGTGTGTTCGAACGTGTTTTGTTTGATGCACATTTAGCTTCACTGTTCTTTTGTTTCTGACTGCTTTCTGCCATTGTTGTTGTTGCTGTGACTTCCCTGCTTCTGATAGCCACTCTCCAGCTCACCGCCACTGACCCACAAATGTCATATGCCGAAAATTGTCCAGAAAATATCACTGAAAAGCCAATTTCAGGCAAACGGGGTGGTTTTGGCATGTACACACAGAGTCCCAGACAGACACAGACTGATAATGTATAAAATGTCCCATTTATGTGGTGTTATTTTACTATCAAAATGATTGCATATTGTAGCTTTAAGTCGCAACAAGGCTTAATGAGTTGCTCAGCCCCAAGCCTAATCATAGTGCATATCATATTCTACATCATGCTCTTTGTGTTAATGTCAACCTGAAAAAATTTTAGTTATTAGTCATGGGGGGCTACAATATGCCTCCTATTGCCTGGGTAATGTGGTAATTGTAAAAGGCATGACACAGTGAAAAGGAAAACAAAAGTTACACGCCATCAGTTTCGTGACATTTATTAAACCACCAAAGCTTCGGCACAGAACTTTCTTAAGTGTCTAAAAAACGCCAACGCATTTGCACATCCATATACAAAGAGTTCACTCATATACTGCAGCACTTGTTAATATGTAACGTGTTATTCAACTGTTTTCTGAAATATATTAAGTTTATATTAAAAAAAGTAGGCCATAAAGTTCAGTCATATAAAGTTCATAAAGGTTTGTTTTTTATGATTTTTTTTTGTTAGATGAATGAGCTAAACGCAGTCTGTTTGAAATGTTAACTCTCTCTGCAGCAGATGCCCTCGCTCTGAGCCCGGATGCAGTGAGGAGCCAGCAGGCCTGTCCGTTCTGCCACAGGACGTACCAGCGCGGAGCCTCTCTGAGGGAGCACATCAAGTACTGTCAGGAGAGGGAAGGGGGCCACATGGTCTGCCCGCTCTGTGGATACACTGCCACCTATAGGGCACAGATGGAGAGGCACCTGGCGCTTCACAACCAACTGCAGGACAAGGTGAGATATACATAGAAAGTAGGAGAAACCTGACTGCCATAACGATAAATGTATTATATGTTTTATTTGATGTCTAAAGCTGATTTAAATTGCAAAAACTGATATAGTGTACTGCACTATATTTATATTATAGTTTATCTCCTTTATTTTGTATATCTGCTAGTTGATTTGTCTACATTTAACAAGGGGGATAGAGAGACAAGGCACTGTTTTCTTTCAATTTTTTCCTTAAAAAAGATGATGAAATTACTGTACCCTTGTAACCTTGTACTTTGTGTAAATGGGAACAACAAACATTATCTTCCATCATCCCTCAAATCGCTCCCTATGTCTTACAATATAAAAACAATTAACAATTTCATGTAACACTGACTCACTCTAGAGCTCCGCCACTTTGGACCAGGGCATGGAGACCAGGAAGTTCAAATGTCTGCAATGTGGGAAAGCCTTCAAGTACAAACACCACCTCAAAGAGCATCTCCGCATCCATAGTGGTGAGACTGAATAACATCAAAACAGTTGTAGTCACCCATCAATTTGCTATTGTTTCCACTGTATCTGTACCCCTTACTTATCTTGTCAGTTTTACATGGTATGAAATTATACACAAAGGAGTTTGACGTGTAGACTGAAAACCAGCTAACATTATTTATGACAAGACGAGAGAATTATGAGAGATGTAAAAGGATCACACCCACACAGAGGATGTTTTCCTACCAAGCTACTCTTGGCGTCTTTTGACCGATGTTTCCTGTGCCTCCTCCTGTAGGTGAGAAACCTTACGAGTGTTCCAACTGCAAGAAACGTTTCTCTCACTCAGGCTCCTACAGCTCTCACTTAAGCAGCAAAAAGTGCCTGAGTGGGGGAGGAAGCGGAGCGCGAAGCGCAGGAGGAGCTGGAGGGGCATTTAACGGACATAGCCCAAGCTCGTACCACCACTCCTTCCCTACATCTCCCTCTGCAGGCGGCGGGAGAAACAGCAACGGCAAGGGCTCTCCATTCGCTTCACAGACCCAAGATAATGTCAGACCTCTGGGCCAAGCACTGGAGGATCCTCACCACCTTTCCCTGCAGGATAACCACCAGAACTCGGCGGCCTTCCCCAGAACTTCAGACCTGGCGAGGCTGTGGGACCCTTCGGCTGAACTATCCCTGAGGGCCAGCATACTCAAAGGAACCACCCTGCTGCCTTATCTCCACTCCGGTGCCAAGTTTGAGCAGATGCTGCAGGAGATGCTTCACAGGGAGGTGAAGAGAGATGAGGAGATAGCTGGAGGAGGAGTGAGGATGGAGGAAAGGCGGGTTATTTACAATGGAGGAGGGCCTGATAGGAAGGTGTCACCTGACAGGAGTGTAAGAAGAGAGAGAGTGAGATCAGGTGAAGGGGAGAGAGGTGTGCTGGGGGCGACATGTCGCTGGTGCGCCCAGCTTTTTCCCAATGTGGCTGTGCTCCTGCAGCATGAGCGCTACCTCTGTAAGATGAACAGAGAGGCAGTGGAGATGCCTGAGGGTCTTCACAGCAAAGACCACCTCTCACCACCCATATTCTTCTCCAGACCCTCTCTCCAACCAACAGAGAACAGCAAACCAACCAACGGTCTCTCCGAAGACAAATCACCATTACAGAAGCCCAGCTGGCACTCTGTACCGCAGCAGCTTCTGGTCGCAATGCACTCCCCCCCACAGCCCCGCCCTGACACCCTGCCCTTGCGAGCTTTTTGGTCCAGCCAGGAAAGCGGCAGCCCCGGCCAGCCGATCAACCAATCCACAGAGCTGTCATCGCCTCAACCCAGAAGGAGAGTTCCATCGTCAGGATTCAGTTCTCCTCTCTGCCTCGACCTCTCCGCCTGTCCTCCTGAACTCTCCTCCCCCCAGAATCAGACAGCTCTCCAAACCAGAACCTCATGGTCTGCTGACGCACAAAATGAACCTCTGGACCTCTCGCTGCCCAAGCAACTCTCAGAACAAGAAGGGGGAAGCAAAACTGTAAATGGCTACCCAGCCAGAGGAGAGAAGAGAGAACTGGAGAACCAGCCGCTTAGGAGACTGAGTCCAACCCAACTTCCACATCTGCCCCTTCACCAGCACCCAGTCTACAGCGGGGCTGGAGCTCCTATGTTTGCAGGCTCCATGTACAATGGCTTCCCTATCTTCAGCCAGGCTGGTTTAGGGGTATCAGCGCATGACGGCGTCCCGTCTATTCCCCTCAGCCGGCCAGCTAACAGCCCCGGGTTCCTCTCTCCCATGGCCTACATGATGGAGACAGATACAGAAGCCATGCTGAAAAAGATTCACCAGGAGAGACAAGCTCTCATGGTGAGTAAGGCCTCCCCTTCAAGGTTTACAGTACAGCACTTGTGTAAATACTAAAGAACAACTTTGAAATGTGTAGAGAATGTATACAGTTAAAGTAATACTTAATAGTCCAGACAATCTTACTGACATTAATTGTTATGTTTTCTACCCAGGGTGAGGTGTTGAGTCGTGGAGGTCTGGACTACCTCTCTCTAATAGATGAAGGGATGGACGGAGAAGGAGGACCAGGGAGGAAGAGACTGAAGAAGACAGAGGAGGGATTGTACGCCTGTGACATCTGTGAAAAAACCTTTCAGAAGAGCAGCTCTCTTCTCCGACACAAATACGAACACACAGGTCTGTAGCTCATACACAATCTGTAACTACTCATTTACTTATATGGAATTTATTTTAGTAAAAAGTAAAAAGAAACCTTCAAGTAGCATGTTTGTTTATGGAAAAAACCTAATAGCCTTTCAGAATACTGTGACAGTGTTCAATGAGATTTTATAAAAGCTGGTAAATACTCTTCTCGTTTAAGAGGATAGTACAAACCATTTCTGTATATTCATTACAGGTAAACGTCCACACGAGTGCAAGATCTGCAACAAGGCCTTCAAGCATAAGCACCATCTGATTGAGCATAGCCGGCTGCACTCCGGAGAGAAACCCTACCAATGTGACAAGTGTGGCAAGCGCTTCTCTCACTCCGGGTCTTACTCCCAGCATATGAATCACCGCTACGCTTACTGCAGCAAGGACCAGGATCCAGACCAAGATCCGGAGGAGATGCCTCTCACCCCCGGCACCGGCGCCGATCTTGGGGGCCGCCTGGCTGGAGAGACCCCACTCTCCATGGAGGATACCCAAACCCCCCACTCCTTCCTCAGTGACTCCAGTCTGGATGGAGCTCCAGGGGGCCTCAAAGAGGAAGAGGAGGAGGAGGAAGATAAAGAGGAGAGAGTGCGTGATGGTCACACTGAGGAGGCAGATGTGAGTTTGTCAGAGGCGGGGGAGGGGCTGGGTGCTAGCCCTATCCAAGAATCGCCTACAAGGGAGAATGGAGAGCAGAATGAGAGAAACAGTTACGAGGTGGGAAACCATATTGGGGCTGACGGAGCAGAGAACCATCTCTGGGACAGAGACACAAAGGAACAAAATGGAGACTTGGACAAATGTGAACTGAGCCTGGACACAATGGATTCACAATTACCCAGGATAAAAAGTTAAGGTGACTTTATCAAGCCAATACAATACATATACAAATACTTTTTATATGCATTATTTTCCCTCATATATAACAGTGCAGCAGATTTTCTACACATCTTATAACATGGAAAAATGCACAGAACTGCCAAAGCATAAAGGGCCTTAAAATGGATAAAGCCATCTATGTGACAACAAAATAAAAATACAAAATACAGTATTCTATCTTGCAAAATAAACTTGATGTACCTACTATGGATTTAAGTGCTCTGTTCACTTTATGTTTGCCATGACAGCTATCAGACCTAGATTTGGTTCATCTGAGGTGATGTTACAGATCCAGATGCAGCCATTTATCATTTTTACATGCTTACTGCTGCTGACTGTTGCACAACCCACAGAGCAGAGGTTCTTAGTCTTTTTATGTCCAAGTGAAAAATGTAGTTACTTTGTTCAAAACATTGGCACTGTTCACATGTGGAGTCAAAGACCCATAGGTTAAAAAAAAAAAACAGGCCCTGGAGGAACTGGAGGTTTGGAAAATCCTGCAGTACTAATGCAGGATGTGGAGACTTCTACTGTGACTGTGACTACATGTCATGCAAGGCCAGGTTGTAGAGGTTAGTGGTTACAGATACAGCCGTATTGATCAGGATTGCCTGTTGCTTTGTTACTATATTTATTCTTCCTTTTGAGTGCAAGTAGTATTCACTTTTGAATATCCTGTGGTATTATTCTCCTCAAATCTTTACCTCTATCTTAAGAAATAAGTAATAACTGTACAATATTATTTTGAATGGAAATACACAATCAGTCATGCAGCTATTCATTTTGTCCCAAAGCCAGTGAGTGGTTGAGAATACGAGTATGGACGTATTTGTTGCCAGGACTCTCTTTACTCATGCTGTGAAATCACAAGGTATATGCCACAACCAGCTTGTCTCCTCAGGTTAACTGTGGTGCTCAGAGGTACAGTACAGTAACTTAAATCATCAGTCTGTTTAGTATGAAGAGCAAGCGGTCAAAACAGGAAAGATTTCTTGAAGACCTGTAAGGTGGTTGTTTATATTTTTTAACAGAAAAATAAGCAGGACTGCACCTTTTAAATCATATGCCTTGTTAGGGGACAGTGTCCTTTTCGTAATTCTACATGGGAGTTTGAAAGGGGCAGATGACAAGTTCATTCTTTGGGTTTTTTCCTTTGAGGGAGCAAATAAAACTTGCACTGTCTCACCATGTGTTCTGTTGTTCATGTAATAATCACATGGAGTTGCTTTATTTCATTTAAAAATGTCTGCTATTTTCTGGTAATAATTTACACATGTTGCAGGCTATTTTCACACCACCGGGACAGTAATGTGTCACACATTTGGGCTGCCTGTTGAGGCACGGCAAGAGGGTCAAGTTGAAGCCTTGGGACACATACATCAGTTTTAACTTCCTCTTTCTGACTGCGGTGTAGTCAACGTGAAAAGTGCCTTAGATGTACTCAGACACTGTGAGTAATCCGACATAGCCTTGGTGCAAGCAGATAAAACGGTGGTGCATGAGGCGTGACTAAGCTTCTAGCATTCATGCATACTGTGGGCCGAAGATGTCACAATGTGTGTGTGTGTGTGTGCGTGTGTGTGTGTGTGTGTGTGTGTGTGTACGTCTCACCAAAGATATGCATATGTGTCACGCCAACTGCCACCCCTCTTTTGCATAGTTCCTTACCTGTTATTTTATTTCCTGGCCATAAAAAGCCAAAAAAATGTTTACTTTCACTTGTCTGCACAAATTTATATCAATATCAAGCAGTATTTCTTACTAGCACTCATGCAATTTTTGTATTGAATTACCTTTTCATATATTTTTGCATGTTTGTGGATATTTGTAATAAAATTGTACATAATTTGTCACCAGAATTTTGTATTTCACTGATTTTTTTCATAAACACCTGAAAAGGTCAGCCTTACACATTATACACAACACTGGAATTTTTATTCCAATGTTATGGTTCTAAAGGTTTCAAGCCAATTTTCCGGCAAGGGGTGTGAAATGGTTTGAATTATTAACTTATTTCAAAGCCAGAAGAAGCATTACTTAATGACCCAGCGCTCTTCAACAAAGTCAATACTCAAATGCCACTGCTGTATGATCTGCAATGCTAAAATCCCTTTCAGTGTAAACATAGACATTGAAAAGCAGAAGACGGTGTCGAAGCCGGGTTGTGGTCTGGGCCGCTCAGTCTCCCACTGCAGTAAACAGTTTCCATCGCCACTCTCTCTCTGCAGATTGCATTGATACACTGACTTTTTTGTGGGTCTCTCTATTTGCATGATGATTCATCAGAGGTGGCTAGTCTCTGCCTGTGAACCTGTGCATGTGGTTGTGGCATGCAGGGGCTGAGCAACTTTGGAGATATTTGATACATTGGGCTTTATGTTAACCTTAGGTTTAGTAAACAATTGGTCAACCATAACATTAACAAACCACACTGGATGACGTAGGTTAGATAGTTTGACATGGGTTCCATGCATCAACAACAATTAGTCAACTGTAGCACTAACAAGTCATGACGTTATGACGTTAGCATGATAGTTTGGCTGGTTTGGGCCACACCCGTAAGCAAACCCACTGAGTAAACTGATAGTTAATGGAGGGCCGCCTTGAATTAAATTTGTGGGGAAAAACAATCACAACAGTCAGACAACAATTGATCAACAGTCTCAGCATCAGCATCCCATATGATGTGCAGTCCAATAGCTGAACAGCCTTGATCATGTGCCAAGGCAGATTCTATAGCAGCAGGTTGGCAGTTTAGTTAAGGTGGCTAAGGTGGCAGCGGAAGGTTTGCCAGCTCGATTCCTGATAGCAACAGCACCCAGTCCTGCTGAAATGCCCTTGAGCAAAGGGTGCCTGACTATGATGAATGAGCACTGCATGTGTTGTCTGTTCTTGGTAAAAAGCTGGGTCTATTTATGTGAAAAATAAAGGGCTGTTAAAGATATATTCCACTGGTGGCAGGGTGGCCTAGTGGTTACAGAGACTGTCTTTCAACCAGAGGGACGAGGTCTAAACGCCTGTGTCAGCAAGTCTCTTGCTGAAGTGTCTTTGAGCAAGACACCTACCAGCTCCATGGGTGCTTTTCTATCACTGACCCCACAGGCTGACTGGAGGGGGGCAAGTGAAGAGAATATTTCCCTATGGGGATCAATAAAGTAGCACTGTACACTCTTCTCTTCTCTTCTCTTCTCTTCTATGCGCATTCACTTGCTCCAAGGACATGCACTGAATACAAGTTAACATCAGTTAAATACTGTGATATAACACAAAGGGCAGTTGCTTGCAATATGTCATCATGGCCGTATCTGCTGACCAAGCAAATTATAGTAGCTTTGGATGGGTATGTATTCATTTAGTGAAGCCCCCTGTGAGCATAAACAGTTCCTATAGTACAGTGGTCCATTGAAGTTTAGACTATGAAAATTATATATATATATATATATATATATATATTTTTTTTTTTTTTTTTTTTTTTTTTGAGAGGGACTTGGATTAATTTCAGTAATTTATTGCCATCTCAACATGGTTGATTGGGATTTGTTTTGGCAAGCTCACAACAGACAGAGAGGGACAAAGGAATAGTTCAAATGAACCACAAGACATAAAAAAACAAAACAAAACACTTAATACACATAAAACACAAGGTAAGACATAAGACAGAAACAAATAAAATACCATAAAATGAAATAAAATACCACAAAAAAACATACCATAAACTGAAACATATGTACCATAGGGATAAAAACAGTATTAAAACAACCACTATACATGTCATATTGCACACTCACTTAACAATTAAAAACAGACATTTTACAAATTTACCATTTTGTCAAAATGTAACGCTTACTATACTCAAAAAATATCTTGCATAAACCTTCCGCAGCGCTGCAGCCCTTTTGTCTTCATTTGTAATAATGATCATGCCATTATAATGTTTGTCACATAGAAACATAATATATTTTTCAGTCACATTTTGTGTTTTCGTCAAGTTATTACTAATATATTTAACATGTATCATCATTGGTAATAATCACATATTCATAAAAAAATACAAAAACCAGTTAATTTACATCCTGTCACTGAAGAAACAAGAAAGAAAGAAAGAAATGAAAGAAAGAAAGAAAGAAAGAAAGAAAGAAAGAAAGAAAGAAAGAAAGAAAGAAAGAAAGAAAGAAAGAGAAAGCAAGCAAGCGTGACAAAGGGCTGATGTTGAACGATGAGGTAATGGTGTATTACTTCAGTTGCCAGCAGGCTGCTGATTAGGAGAAAGGGGCGTTTGATTGTGTGTCTCATGGCCTGATTGTAATATTAGGGACTGATTAACACCAAGCGAAATAAAACACATCACAGAGAGCTCTGTCCTCAAGACTTTTATGCTGTTGGGTTTTTATTGACACATAAATCTCCTCAATTTCAGAAGTTGGAGAGAGAACAAAACATAATAGTACATAATTACAGTAACGTACAAAATAGCAATAGTTTCTGAAATATTGAATTGTTTAATGGTTTCAGCGTGTTACATTGCAAGTAAGACACCAGATTTACCCTAAAACATTTTCTTTGCTTAATATAGTCAATAGAAACATTCAATCTAACATGTGAGGCTGGCAAAAGACAAGAAAGAATGCTTTCGAGGTTTGAAAATGATCTGAGAAATTGTACTACTGTGTTGGGGATAAATGTATACATTTACTCTGATACTAGTCAATGTATAAATGACTACTTATACATACATTTCAATCAAATAAACAAGTGTGGTTGTCTATTTAGGCAGAAAATATTACTGTGGCAATCAAATATAAGGGTGACCCTGGAAATGCACAGAAACAAACAATGAAATTCAAAGTCTTTCACTGATCAAACATTCAATTGATCTACATCAATCAGCTCTTCTTTCCTAATACAATATTTTAGTCCTCCCCCCTCCCCACACTCTCAAATAACATGAACCAATATGAACATAAAAAATAATAAATACATCAAATAAAACTTCACAAATCTATGAGCACTTAATTTTTTTTCCTGTGCTTCTTTCTTGCTCTTTTTTGTCTTTTGCCAAACCCACAGTCAATATAAAATTACCAAAGCCACAGAGAGTGAGAGAGGTTTTGGGGAAAATCCACATTTTTTAAACATATGCATTTCCAGTTCCTCTTTTGTTCTGTTATTAAAAGCAGCATTTGCACCAATCACAGGGGATGTCTCCGCCCGCTGAGTCTCCGAGGCCCACATACCTCCACACTTCTACTATCTCTCACGCAACCCCATCGCTCAATACAAACAACCCACCAAATACACCCTGACTCTACTGTGCCAAATATCACATACGAAACGCCCATATCAGTTAGTTCACTTTTTTTTTTACTGCAGGAAAGTTAGCAATCAGGTTCATGTAATATTCTTATGATACATAGTTCATCATTTTAAAGCAACTTTATCAGTCTGAGTTTGGCTATTATTGTATGTCACACATCTGTTTAGGTTACACACTGTATGCAAAGTGCTACTGGTTGACAAAGACAGTATTTCACATATTTACAATGTAACAATATTTTTTAACTTAATCTGTGGAGTTTGCACTATTAAAAATAGAAGATAATTCCAATATTGTACAACAAGGGAAGCTCCAAAGGTCCACACACTATTCAGTACTATTTGGTACAAGGGAACATTGCCACCATGTTGGCAGACAGTCATCCCATCACCAAAATCATCCTCTTGTCTTTGGAGAGTTCTCAGGGGAACCTGTCTATCACTTCTCCCCAGTTTCAAATGAACCTGAATTCTCTATAACTAAATACTATGACTTCAGCAGAGATGGTGGCACATTTTCACACATAACCTGCTTCCTGTCGGTTTGCATAATTTATTTCCATGCGAACATCGCAGTTGGGATCTGTCTGTCCTCGCGTTGCATAAGTGCCCCCATTGCCCCTTTGTGCATTTGTTTCCCTGCTGCAAGAGGTGCTGGTGTGTTTCACAGTGAGACGGTTCAGCTAAGTTTTGTCTGAATGCTCCGTAGAACAATATCCTTCCTCGCATTCCTTGAAATAATGACTGATTTATACATAGCTGGGCTGGGTGAAGGAGATCCCCTACTTTATGACTTGCATTTGTCCTCTGATCAGTGAAAACATCAAGGAAAAGTGACAAGGAAGCATCCATTCCACCAGCAACAACAGCAGGACTGGTTTCTACCTCTACAGTCAAAGACACAAGTATTGAAGCACTAAGCTAAAATTGGCTTGCTTTACTGTTATTGTTTTAACATGGTTTTATATGAAGGCCAGATGTCATGATTAGCAGCTGTCTGTCCCGGTTCTTTTTACCCCATAATTAGCTTTTGATGTGAAATCCATTTTATACCATATGAGTCAACAGGCATAGAAGACAAATGCTAGCCGGTCGTTTCACTCTTCCAATACTTGTGCTTTTGTCTGACCCAGAGCAACTTTGAAACCCCTTGTCCGAAAGATCAGGAGGGGCCTCTCGTTCCGAAGATGTGGTCAAACTCACTGAGGATGAGCTCCACCGCCTGGTTCTGGTAAACCATATTCACGGCCATGTTCCCGTTGTCCCGCTCCGGACGCATCAGGGTTGGCCCGAACACGATGCCGATGTTCTGGGTGGTCATCCGGTTGGCGTCCGAATGTTCCAGCACTCTGCAGACAGGCAGGATGAGGGTGGAGGGGGGAGGTGGGGTACAAGGAGAGAGAGAGATGAAGAATGAGAGAGGAAGAGACAGACTTAACCATCTTCCCCAACCCCTGTATCTGAACACACAGCGTGAAATATTCCGCCACGACTAAATAACAATGAATAAAAAGAAAGAAAAAATCTATTGAAACAATGGTAGTGGCTTTACATGGTGGATTGTGAGTCTTTGCAGCTTATGAATTTTACTTTTTTTTAATCCATCTGACTTCATCTGCGTGATTGCAGTCAGACAGTTGACCACTAATTGTCCATATAGCTTCATGCTCGTGGTCAGTATATGACAACTTTATTATTCTTACGGACTCTCAGAACACCATGACAGCAACTAAGAGGGTCCCCAACGCACTGGGCAACATGAGGCAATGGTGTGTGTGTGCATGCATGTGTGTGTATGTGTGTGTGTGTTTGTGTGCATGCATGCCGGTGTATTTGCATTTGTGTGTCCGCATCCACCATGTACATTCACCATCGACATTCACCTACTTGTGTGTGTGTGTGTGTGCATGCCTGTGTAGTTGCACTGGTGAATCTAGATACGTGCGTATATGTGTATAAATACACCGCCTACATCCACCTATGTGTGTGTTTGTTGGTGTGTGTGTGTGTGTGTGTGTGTGATTGGGGGGGACTCAGGAATGGGTTAAAGCCACAGCATGAGGCATTCTTCTAAAAATGCCATTCCCACCAAGCCACAGAAGCAGCCAGCAATTGCTCAAAACTTCCACATTAAAAAGAGAGGAGGAAAAAAAGAGAGAGAGGAGAGGGAAGAAAAAAGGAGCGAGGGAGAGGGAGAGCGAGAGAGAGGTTCCAGTGGTGGCGGCGGTGGTGTTGGTATGCCTTCCAGCAGACGAACCACAGCGCTCCCATGGGACTGTCGAGGCGAGGAGGAGGAGGAGGAGAGGAAGGGAGGGAGGAGGGAGGGAGAGGGAGGAGGGAGGGTGAGACCAAAAAGAGGAGAAAGAGGAGAAAGGGATGGGAGGAGGAGAAGGAGGGGGGGGGCCCGAAGAGGACAGAGCAGAGGAAGGGGCGAAGGAAGAGAAGAGAAGGAAGAGGAGGAAGATAAGGAGAGGAAGTAAGGGAATGAGGACAGGGAGCGAGCAGAGGAGGCGGCGACACGGTGATGGAGGAGGGAGATAATAAATGAGAAACAGAATGAGGGGGGAAAGGAATGACAGCAGAGAGAGAAAATGAGAGAAAGACACAGAGTTGACAAATTCATGGGGCCCACCACACCCTGGCACAAACATCGGCCTCAGAACACGAACACTCACCCCTGGAGTGGAAGGGAAAACCATAGGCGGTAAAAAACACACACTTTATGTACTGTAAAAGGAACTGGCTCACAGAACATTATAAGCCATTCATCTTCCTCTAACCTTTTCATCTTCATAAGACCCAAACTTAACAACAGTGTGATCCTGGTACGGCATTGGCATAGTGTGTGATTCATAGCCCCAAGTCTCACATCGGTTACAGAAAATAGCTGAGAACAAGGACACTGCCCCCTCTTGTGGTCAGATTTTAAAAAGTTAAGAGGAAGAGGAAGAACTCGTATTTTTCTTCTTACTGGGGCATCTGGTTCATTCCTTCTTGCCTAATTGTCTGAAGGGAATATTTTGCATTGTGAAATGGGTTCGTTTCACGGCATTGAGACCGGCACAGACAGACAGATAGAAACAAGTAGAGAGGAAGACAGATAAACACACACCAGCACAGCCAGCCAGTCAGTCGGCCAGACAGAAATAGATGTTATTATTCAGGCAAACTTTGAGCTGAATCTGTCCTCTCACCGTCTGAGATGGCGGCACATGAACTGCAGCGTGTCGTGGTTGGGAGGAGGCATGTTGAGCACCAGACACTTCAGACGGTCCACTTTGTCCATGTAGTCAGACATTTCTGGAACACAAGCAGAATAGACATGTTAGATCACAGATAATGATCAAATGATAATTGCATACCATCTCTTGTATTTCATGTACTTTATTAGCATGATGTACTTTATCAGGATCCACTTAGGATCCACTATCTGATCTGCATCCACCATCTGATATCTTGTGTACGTTATTAGCATCCACTATCTGATCTGATGCAGTAACATGCGATTATTAACCATCCTGGGTGGTGTGACCAATTTATGTGACGATTTTTAAGCCAGATCCCCATAAAGGAAGAGCTAATAAATGTCATCAGGCATCAAGCTGAATGTCAAATAATTATGGTCTGTGTTCATCAAACCTCCGCTGTTAAGGGATGGAAATTGTATTAACCCCCTGGACCCAAATTTATACTTCTCTGACTGGGCTAGTGCAAAACCTTCCAGCCAGAATTTGAATAGGCACTAATGGGCGCACAATGGCTACAATGCCTAAATTTGTAATTTTATTTGTACAGCAGTTTTTTAAAAACAAAGTTTACAAAGTACTTAACAATCAAGACAAATAAAATACACAAAATAAGACTACACAAGCAAAGAAGAGGACAGAGGCAAAAAAACACAGCTGTTAGAGTGGAGGTGGGATATGAACCATGGTTAGTGTAAATTGTGATGGGGTGTGTAAGATTCTAGTAACAAGCAAATGTAGTGGAACAATAGTAATAATAATACCTTTAATTGTGTAGCAAATTTCTAAGACAGAGTTTTGAAAGACTCACACCCAAGACAGAGAACACAGAAAACAACGTTACAGAAAAGGACAGATCAGACACATCAGTGTAACAGCTTTACTGAGCTAGTTGCCCCCCCCCCCCCCCAATTGAATGTGATGGGGTGTGTAAGATTCTAGTAACAAGCAAATGTAGTGGAACAATAGTAATAATAATACCTTTAATTGTGTAGCAAATTTCTAAGACAGAGTTTTGAAAGACTCACACCCAAGACAGAGAACACAGAAAACAACGTTACAGAAAAGGACAGATCAGACACATCAGTGTAACAGCTTTACTGAGCTAGTTGCCCCCCCCCCCCCATCCAGTGACCTCATCGACAACGTTTTCAGGTCCAAATGGGAAAAATAGCCTGTGAATGAACCTGGGATTGGGATTGTTTTGTTTAAGTTAGTTTAGCTTCATTTAGTTTAGTTTACTTGAATGAGATCACCGTTCTCTGGCTTTCTATGTGATCAGCGGCCTCCATCTCTTCTATAGAGAATACAGTGACGTTAGGCTGCTTGGCTTGCAGGTTAACATTTGCAACTGAAGCATTAGCAAACATATCTTATTGCATATTACCTACATACATAGAGGCATTATTTATGCAGAACTACTAATATAATTTATTATAAAATGCCAGATTCTGTGTTACTTTATGTATATGATCATCAAAATATTTAACTATATATGTATCACTACTTTATCACAGCACTCCATGCAAATGAATAAACGAAGAACCAAATTCTCCTGTCAAGTGGTGTCATCAAAATTCATTTGCATGTAAGAAGAGGATTATGGGAGTTGTGTGAAAAATCACAGCTAAAATGTGAAGATTTATATTTTCACAGTAAAACTTTTACTTCCTTTTATTAATTAGATACTGCTTGATAAAGAACAGACTTGATTAGCAGAAAACGATTTTCAGCACACCTTGACAAAGTGTGATAGTGCCCAGGTATAGTGAACTGTCTCACCCTGACTGACCTGATTTTGACTCTTGGAGACCATGGTAAAAACACATTTGAGATAAAAATAACAAATCTGAGCAGGTGAGATATTGGTAATTAAGTGTGCTTGTACAAATATCTCAACTCAAAGATAGAAGTGATCATAGATACTTTTTGAGAAGAGTTTAGAAATGTATATAAGCGGTGATGAGCTCACTGGAGAGGAGCTTGAATTTCCATCCCTGCCTCCATTATATGAATCTCTGAATGGGACTGAAGGTGTTCACTCACTGACTGTCTCCACGATGTCGGTGAAGAAGCCAAAGGGAACCAGCGGCTCAGGAAGCTCGCGGAAGAAAAGTTTCAAAGCTCCGGTGATGACGTGAATGTCCTCCCACTCACTCTGGTCCAAGTTCAGCTTCTCCTCTGAAAGACAGGGAGGAGGAGGAGGAGGAGAAGGAGGAGGAGGGGGGGAGCGGGGAGAAAATGAGACAGACGGGGACAGAGGAAGAGAAGGAACGACAAAGCAATATGAAAAAGAGAGACAAGGAGTTACAACTGAGGGAGAGAGAAGTGGAGTTACAGTAATAGCATCAGGGCCAAGGCGTAGCAGGAAGGCTTGTTTGCTGCAGGAGGGAGATAGAAATGGCCTGTGAAAGTAAGAGAAGAGACGGCAACACACATGTGCACACTTTGGAAAAGAAAGCACACAAACAAATTTGCTTATCCAGCCTTGACCAATGCTTCTCAAACTTTTTGTATTTACTGATGAAATTGTAGAATTTCATCAGTAAATACAGAAGGACAGAGAAAAGGGGGCGTTTACATAGATTTTTACCTAGAAGTCAAAAGGCTCAATGTCTATGATTCAAACAATAATGTGAACAATGTAATATATTATGATGAGAAGCATTAGTCAGTGGGATACTGTTGTGGGATTAGAGCAGTGGTTCTCAACGTGGGGTCCAGGGACCACCATGGGTCCTTGAGGAGGTTCCAGGGGGTCCCAATCAAATTGATGAATTGTTAAGCTTTACCATTATTCATTTACAAGTTAACACAATTAGAGAATGCAGAAGAATGACTGTTTTGATCAGAGTTTCACTGTTATCTCTCTACCTACAATACAGATAGTCATGGAATTCTGGACAAAATCATATCTGACAGTAAAAATATTCTCAGATTTGCGAGACATTAAATGGGGGTTTGTGGCCCTAATGTGGACTAAATTAGGGGTCCTTGATATGAAAAAGGTTGAGAATCACTGGATTAGAGCACTTCACAATACAAAAGCGACTGGTTCTCTGTCTCAGCCACTTGGTGGCAGCCATGGACCGTGCGAGAACTGCCTGTACAACCTGCTGTACATTATTACATCAGAAAACTTCAAGCAGAAATGCCTAAGGGACACACATACATTAAGCAAATGGTAGTACAATCGCCAAACTGCTCAGTGCACGTCAATAGCTCTGTGTGTCAGTCGGTGTGTTTGTGTTTGTGTGTGTGTGTGATGGTGTGTGTATACATGTATGAGTTTTGACTGACTGTGTTCACATTATGCAACACATATAAGCAGGCTGAATAACACGTGAAAGCGGTGAGCCCCCCCCTCCCCCCACCTCCCATCCCCCCGGCTCTTCCGTTATCCGTCTGAATCTACCTTGTACCAACTCTGCTGGGAACATGTAGCGGCCATCAGTAGTCACCGCTCGCTCTGCAAAAACCAACAGTTATTCAGTCGGCGACCCTTTGTCAGAAGGATACACTGTTTGTATTCGTGATAACGGATTTCTGTCACAGATTTCAATCAAGCCTGTATACAGTGTGTGTGTTGAGTGCGGAGTGTATGTTCACAAGTGCAATTGAATGTGCCCTTGACATTTTAATTATTATATAATCAGAATAATCAAAATCATTTCTGACGGCAGACTCATCTCGATTACAAGTGATCGAGCAAGAAGAAGAGATAAAAGGGGCTGATGTCTGATGAAGCTAATGCAAAATCAAGTTACGACTGATTCCCTTCCTTTACTGTTCCTCTCTCCCATCCCTTTTTTCCTCCCTCCCCATCAGTTTATTCCTCAATATTATATGGATAAAATGTATCAATATGAAACATGTATATTGTTTTTTTCCTCAATATTATATGGATAAAATGTATCAATATGAAACATGCATATTGTTTTTTTCCTCAATATTATATGGATAAAATGTATCAATATGAAACATGCATATTGTTTTTTTTCCTCCATATTATATGGATAAAATGCATCAATAAGAAACTTATACTGATATTACTCATACTGGTGCCTACTTCTACTTCTTTCTTTCACAGTCCATCACTCAATTCTACCCTCCTCATTCCTTTTTCCCTCGCTCCTCCCCTCCATCCTCACCGTGGTTAACCAGGAAGCGTAGTTTCTGAATCACAGCCAGGTTCCCAGACACTCTGTAGATGCCGTCCGTTTCCAACCCTGCAACACACCACACACAGGAAGCTTTATATCAGTGGTTCACAACTGGTGCGGTGGTGCAGACTGGTGAGCTGGGTATAGATTAACAAAGTCAATATCAAACAAAGCTGCCAAATTTTTAGAATTTGGCAGAAAAAATTCAACTTAATGAGCTTATGATAAAACTTCCTCTGAGTTAATGCAGTCTAAGCTGATCCTAGCAACTCATTATTTTGCTGGCCCATTAAGTGACATTTTCAGGCAATCAATAATTTAGTGCGCCTTGGAATTTTGTTTTGTTGCAGAAAGTAGCGTCCAACCCCGCAAGACATAAGACAAACATATAGACAATGTAATATACAATGCATGGAACACAATATAACAATAACAACACAATAACACAATATACATTATACCGCATTTCAATAACAAGCTGGAGAAACAAACTTGAAAAAATTCTCTTCTGCATAATCATATAATCCGCTATTAACATTTACGAACTTCCCTTTCACATTGGATAGTGTGTTGCTTAATGAAGCCCTCACAGTTTTGTTTGTTATGACATCAAGACTGAGTTTCTGCTTTGCTGGGTGGAAGTTGAAGAACAAGTTGTGCTTTTGTGACACATAAAGTATTAATGCCCTATCAGACCGCTTCAAGTTTAAAACATCTATGCTAGTATCACAGTCACAAGGGGCCACTGATTGACATTTAATGTCTCACTGTGCTGCTATACAAGATCCTGCCTTAGCTCAGCCACTTGGAAAAAAACTCTGCTGACTGGCTGACGCTTTAGTGTGTGGCAACATTTTGAAAAATAATACTGCCCAAAGAGATGTTTAGTTTAAATTGGTTGGTTATCTCCTTTACCAAACACTTGTCACTTTAGGGGGAAAGGTTTCTGCATTTGTCCTTCATCTTTCCATTGATTAATTAGTATGTATTAGAATTAACATTCTATAGCTATTAAAACAAACTTGCAACACAGTTAGCTGTGCAGTATTTAGCTGTAGAAACCTTTTCCTCCAATGTGACAATTTTCTGGTGAAGAAAGCAAGCAACTACATTTCAAAATGTCAAGGTAACCCTTTACCATTGCAGTGATTACATGTCTACTTCTTGCTGCTGAAAGAAATGTTATCAAATTGATTCTTCTTTGCCTTTTTCATCATCACTGAGTATGTTGCTTAGCTACTTTGTCCTAAAAGTTTCTCAGTCTGTCACAGCCTGCTTGCCATGTAAATGTCTAGATCTGTAACTCTATGGAAGAAAATTAAGTCTGGACACTGTTTACAGCAATGCTCCCAAGATATATTTAATTCATCAAAACAATGTTTTTAAGGGCCTTGCAGTCAAACACAATTTTTTTTTTTGGTGAATTAAATATTTATTTCCAGCATTGTTTCTAAGCAGCTCTATTTTCCCTCATTTGGATCTATCTCTGGCTGGCACCTGTCATGGCTGCTTCTCTGAATGTGTGTGTTCTAGTCTACTTCCTGCCTGGAAATCAGAAAGATTTTCAGCGCGTTTTTGTAGATGCTTTCTGTCACACGCCTGAACTCTGTTGTTACGTCGGTGCAGAACAGCTGTCAAGCAACTGCTGCTCCAAGCAGGATTGAGGCTATTTCCCCAAACTGACGTTGTGTCCGCTTAGTGGAAGTCTAGAAGTGCACTGCCTTTGGCTCTGTAACTGTACCTCTCTTCTCCACAGACTCAGTACACAGTCTAACGAAGCGGGGCACGGTGCTCCTCTCTCTCTCACACAGCATCTCCAGACTGCAGCCAAACACCTGATCTAAAGGGAGATGACAGACAGACACAGACACAAACACAAACACACGTTAATATCTGTTCTGAAGTGTTTCTCAGACAATTGTGGCTTCTACAAACACTTCCTGATGATGTTGTGATAACAACACATGATGTAAGAGCTACAAGCTTAAGTTTAAACTTTATCTAGGGATAAGTTTACTGTTCAGAATAGGAGAAAACCCCTACAGTCGATTTGGCTTGCCACGATCTGCTGTGTTCCCAGCAGAGAACTGAGCTCACCTTTGATGATGCAATGTCACTCATGCACTGTATATACTGTAGTGTGTGTCTTTTATCTGTGAGGCTTTACACTAGAGTGCGATACAATTATACTACTGTAGGATCATTTTGTTTTGATTTCTCTGCA
This sequence comes from Centroberyx affinis, assembly GCF_046629955.1. Taxonomy (NCBI): domain Eukaryota; kingdom Metazoa; phylum Chordata; class Actinopteri; order Beryciformes; family Berycidae; genus Centroberyx; species Centroberyx affinis. The sequence continues at coordinate 45,540 of NW_027282213.1, forward strand.
AAACACTGTGTGAAAAGCACTTCATAAAAAATGTATTTGATACAGTAGCCAATGAGCTCACCACGGTTTATTTAACCATATAAAGTTAACAAAGCATGGGTTTTGATTTTAAACAATGGCCTTAGAGAGTAGTTGTACAGTCACACAGTCTTGTAATATTTAGCAGCAGAAGCTGGTTCAGTGGCTCTTTGACAGTAGAGGATTTTTCCAGATCTCACCCTTAGGAAATCTCGGTGGCTCAGTGGGCTAGAGAGCATCATAACTTCGTAACATCGTAATTAATTGGTTTTAATCCAAAACATGTCCTATGTCCAAATCAGGATGCACGGCCTTCTGTCTCTTTCCAGTGTATATTATTGAATAAAGCAGACATGCATTCAGATAGTCTAATAAATCAAATAAGAGATTTCACCTTTGATGAGACCCTTCTCCTGCAGGGCCTGGAGGGGAGGTCTCTTCAGGATCAGCTTCTTCAGCCGGCTCTTCACTCTCTTCCTCTCCGTGTTCTCCAGGTTGGACGCCGAGCGAGGGACTGTGGAGGGAGGAAAGGAGGAGGAAGAGGAAGTGGTGGAGGAGGAGGAGGCGGAGGTCAGTGCAGGTTGGTCGGCTAAAGGGGAGGAGAGGAGATGAGAGGGGATGGTGGTGAGGATGAAAAGCGGGAGGGCCGGGCGACGGCGGAGATGAGACAGGACTGACGGGGGGATTATTTGCCACGGAGGCCGCGTGAAGATATAAGTCGGCTGGATGGAGGACAGAATGGAAGACAGGATGGAGGGATGAAAGAAGCCTGGATGGGAGTTTTAAAAAAAACAAAAAGAACGATAATGAAGGCGTGAGTGGAGATGAGCAGATTGGAGTGGAGGCGCGGGGATGAGTTGGGACGGTTATGTGGGACGGTTGTGTGAAGGAAGGAAGGCAGGAGGGAGTGATGAGGGACGGAGGTTAGGTGGTGAGAACTTACGTGACGTTCTGCACCTGTCGTCCTCGTCTCCGCTGTGGTCCAGCATCTCCACACTGCCCGCTCTCCTCAGAGAGTACAGAAGGACATTGTCTAAAGGGTTTTCACGGTCCTGGAACGCAGGAAGATTACATTTAAAACTGCATTATGCACCACTGAAAGACAAATTTCCATTATTGCCTGCACTAATGGACAATAAAGTTTTCTTGAATCTTGAATCTTGAATCATTTAAATTCTGTTTCATGTTAAAAAGTAGATTTAAACTGGGTTTTCAATAGTCCTACAGCATAGTAGAAACACATTTACACAATGCCTTTTAACAAATTAGAACTGTTGCCTTGTCCAGGTGGTTTTCACTGTCCTGACACATAAGAAAAATAGTTTTAATTATGTTCCAGGTCTTAAAAAGAGGGAGCATGGGGGGTTGTTACATAAAAACAATATATAATAGTAAAGAGTCCATATGTACAACATTCTGCCTCCTTACTGCATATTCAAGATATATGAATTTGTTAAATAGCATTTTCTCAACATCCACTCTTTTTAAAAATCCTTGAGTACAGGTATATCATTATTTTGATCCTAGGAGAAACCATTTTAACCCCTAATGGGAATAGCAGTACATCAAAAGCTCTGTGTGTGTGTGTGTGTGTGTGTGTGTGTGTGTGTGTGTGTGTGTGTGTGTGTGTGTATGTGTGTATGTGTGTGTCAGTCTCACCAGCCTGTCAATGACATTCTGGATGGTTTTGTACCACTCTCTGATCAGAGAGTCCGTCTCCGACTGCAGAAGGAACTCGTTGCCTGTCACTGTCCTCAGCTGAAACACACACATTTTCAAATCACATTACTGTGTGTACATAGCACTGCAGGCTGTATTCTCATATTCTCACACTGCCATCTTTATACTGTAACACTGCTGTCGCACCACCGCTGTGCTAAGCCCCAGAGACGCTCCCCACAGCTCCCCGGTGAGGTTTTTAACTGTATTTTTTTTTTTTACTTTATTCAGACTTCTCTGCGTACACATTGTGTAAATATCATTTTCAGTAAAAGCTGAAATGTGCTGGGTTTCACTCATCCTGACATAGCTTGAGGTTAAATACAGTACAGCACTCTGTCACACTTACGGGCTGAGGTTGAGGTGAGCACTTTAAGTCACTGAATCAGCCACATATGGTGCTGGAAAATGGATTTTTACTATGCCTTATGGGTGATTTGTGTTAGTGAACATTAAAGGTACTGTTGCCACAAAGAACTGCAATGCCAACAGAGACATCATATTAAAATAAGGGAGACTGGTCATTGAAGGGTCATAGTAAGAAAGAAGACTTCCCTCTTTCACTTCCCCCCCCTTCTGCTGAGTGCGGTGACAGAAATAGCTTCCTATGTTCTTCCACCTCTCCTCTCCCTCACTCTTATACTCTTACTGTCTTCATTGTACACTTAATTAACAGCGACAATATTAAAATGTTGATGAAAAGGTCATTGAAGGCTGAGCATTTGAAAAAAAAAAAGTTTATGTACACATCTAGCGCACACTTCTTTCTCAACTTGCTTAAGAGTTTGAGGATTTGAAAAGGATTACATGAGATCTCGCGCTTCCCCTTTTCAGTTTGTTTTAACTGGGTTTTCTGTTATTCGACCTTCTTGTTTCTCACCTTGAAGACGTTCTTCTTGCTGGACAGCTCATTGGCCCAGTGGAGCTGTGCTCCTCTCAGGTCCACACTGCTCTCAGGACGACTGTTTCCTGGTTTCTGACCATCATAAACATGCACACACACAAACAAATTTCATTTCATGATATTTCTTTTGGTGAATGCTCAATTTGCTGCAACCACCCAGAATTTTTAGGTAATGCTTTACTTTCTGGGTCCGCAATTTCCAAATAATTTCCAAGAAAAGAACTGTTAATTTCTTAGGAAGTTTCCTGGTAAGAACCATGAAATTATGTAGTAGTTATATATAAAATTTGAAATTAACTAAAATGAATTAAGAATTCAACAAATAACTGCCTATCATTTTTCCAATAAACACAACAACACAAATGTGTGTAACGTAGTGGACAGGAATATCAAGCTATGCGGTCACAGTTTATGTGATCATCACAAGCTACTAGTCTTCATGCACTGGAGCAGAGTCAGCAGATTTGTGAATATTTGAAGTGTTATATTCTAAAATTAGATGTCCAACATTTGGAAAAAGTGACATCTCCTCTTACAAAATGATCAACAGCAAGCCTTGATTGAGGAAATGACAACATATTAACCAACTGAATAAGTTGTATTTTAAAGATACTAAATGATAAACTAATAATTCTTCCACCCAAATGGATATACTTTATAGTTCATTTGTGTTTTTGTGTTCAGCTGTTACTGAGACTAAAGTCTTTTATATATATATATGTAAAAAGGCTGTAGGTTGGGTTGTTTAATCTCTTACCCAGCTGGAAGGTGTCTGTGATTTAGGATCCTTGAAGAAAACCAGACTGTTCCCCACTAACACCACCCAGGATGGATTCCAGTTTTTCCTTCAAACCAACAAACACACTGTATCGTTACAATAAGTTCAGATGGAATTCAGCCCGGCAAATCATACTTCTACGATAATACGTCTTAATTTTCCCAAATATATTAGCTACATTCATAGAAAATTAAATGAAACACTACGAAAAAACATGATAAAAAACAGATGTGCTCTAATTCACCTTTTTGGCTTTAATGATACCAGCCTTTTGAAGTCTCACCTCAGTTTTCGGCCTCCCTCTGCAATCTTGGTCTTGTTCAAGAGACCGGCCTTCTCCAGCTCCTGGGAATGGGTGTCAAGAGTAAAATGGATTAACTGGGTCTGTGATGCTTAGAATTTAACCAAGACACCTTTCCATCAAACCTTCACATTTGGTTTTATTGTACATATTTAAGCCTTGTGGAGTGAATATTGACACCCTTTAAAAACATCTGCATTACTTTTATTAGCCAGGCTGAATGAAATACTGAATTAAAACGATGTAAAATTCATTCAAATTTGCCATATTCATATACATTTATACTGTCACACGAATGTTATCAGTCCCAAATCAGCAGGGATGGCTGGAATTATAAAGGTGTATAGGGAAAAGTTTAAATGTAACAGTAAAGTGGAGCAGAGGGCTTTCCTCTGTATAATGTACTGAATCCTGAGTGAACCCATTTAACTTGACTGTTGCATCATTCAAAAACTAGCAGGAGGGTGGCTGCTGTAAAATCTCCCACTGTGGTATGGCCCCTTTAAGATGTAGGAGAACAGAGTTAATAGTAAATGAAGACGTAAGCGATGAATACAGTAGGTATATCAATTTGAGAAAAATCGGAGATGAAGGTAATTTTTAATATCTGCAGGAGTACAAACTGATCTACATGGCCAACTCTTGTATATTTACAAAACTGGTTCTCAAACCTACTAACGCTTTGGCACACACAAATTGAAATGTCACAGAAACCCTCACATCATTAAGGAAGAGGAACTAGCAAAGAAAAGGTGCTGGTTCAAGACAAAACTGCATGACGCATGACTTATAAGGAAAAGAAGTGTAAATGTATCCTGACACAACTGGATTTTGGTAAAGATTATTGATATTTATCTACTGAGTGAAATCTTAAGGCGCCCTTGACCTGATCTTACTCCACGGCACAGTACTGGATCACCTATGAGTTACAGTGAAGTTACTGAAAGTCACAAGCAAAAGGCATTATTGTCTCACCGGTGTGCAGCCGTCGCTGTCTGGAGAGCTCTCAGGAGACGGAGGCTCCACTACGATGTTGGTCACATTATAGGAGTAGTCTCTGCACTGCCGGACCAGCTGGAAGATGGGAGGTGGACAAATGCTTTAGGAGGTGTTTGTTGTTTTGTTGTGAGTGCGTTTATGTGAACAGTATATGTCTCTCTGTATTTTAATTGCAACTGTTCATCTGCCATTTCCTCTTCTGTCTGTGTCCCTCTGTGTTTCTGTATGCTACGCACACAGTTCATGGTGTTTGTGGGTACGCGGACTGCTGGTGTGTACCTTGCCGTTCTCGGGCAGGATCATGGATTGGGAGTGGCTGAGCTGCTGCTTGCCATCATGCAGGAGGGTGGAGTTATGGCACTGGGCATCGGCCTCGCTGAATGCCGCCGTGTTCAGTGCGTCGGAGGAGACGGCGCGCTGCATGCTCTTCACAGGGGTTAAAGTTCAGGGTCAAATGTTTGGGGCAGCGGTCAAAGGTTGGGGTCGAGGGGTCAAAGGGAGAGCAAACAAAGAAGGGCAATGGCATGCACTGACTCCAGAACTGCTCTAGAACTGCACACTATAATAGGCTCCCATAGTGTTTTAATATCTATAGATGGCGAGAGCTGTTCTGCGTTTATTTACTTCTGTATAGAGACTATAACAGACATAGGCAGAACTTTTTTCATTTATATTATATTTACATTTCATACATTTAGCTGTTGCTCTTTCCTAGAGAGATTTACAATGAGGGCAACAGTAGAATAATCTTAAATTCCTAGATCACCAAAATTACAAGCAACCAACAGTAACGAGTACAACTGTCAGAGCCTTTCAAGTATTCAAAACGCATTCAATTACTATTTTTCCTAGGGCTACGCTATAACATATCATACTAGAAGTCACAGGTTGACTGTTGTGCAGGCCCACTGTTCATACAATACATAATGGGTATTATCTCAGAATTGTGCAATCTGATAATCTGAGGTAAAGCTATTGTCATTTCAGCGACCTGGGATGCCATTAGTACTGCGGCATTCCGGCATTAGAGAACAGATGGAGTCTTGTCCTCCAATAACATGTTCAACTTTAATCTAGTGCTTTCTGTAGGTAAAATAAAAATGCATTCAAGGACACAGAATAGACAAATAATTAGGCAACGGACAAATACTTAACAAGACAGCAATACATAATGGTGATAAAGCAGAAACCAGGCAGAGCTGTATGTTTCTATGAACAAGTTAGCAAGCAAAGAGGAAGCAAGAATCAAGAAGACACAAACCCTGTTCAACTAGTACAGTAGGCTACCTTTGGAGTTGCCCCATGCACTATGTGCTTACTTCCTAAATACAGTCAATACAGTCAATAGTCTAGGTACAACAAACTAAAATTGGTCTTTATTGCTTTTGTTATTGTTAATACATTGAGATGAAGACCAACAAAGACCCATAATCTAAATCATGTGCTATTTCAATTTTTCAATCCATATTGCACTATAGATGAGGACTTTCGCTCACTGTCTCATTCGTTTAGTCAGCGAATGTATTTTCATAATACACAGCAGGCAGTCTGCTGTTTGTGATTCTGCCTGTTTATTTAGACAGATGGATCGCAGAGAGGGTAAAATACCTAGAGGGATTATGGTTCACAAAGTGCCACAGCCAGGGAACTGAATCCTGGCTTGCGAGCCATTCCTACATGGGTTTGAAGGTCACCTAACACACTTGGGTCCATGGCAGCATTAGTATTTTAACAAGTTTGCACACAAGTCTGCTCTAGGTTCTCACAGCAGAAGCCATACAGTGGTAGCCATCGCAGAAGCCCCCTGCCATGCTACATCTATTCTACATTAGGTCTGAAGTTTTTTCCAAACAATTCCTCTTGGGGGAAGAGCAACAGTGCAGCGGCAGTACTACATACATTATGGCAGTACTACATACACACATTTTATGATGGCTTCATCAACCTGTATGAACTCAACAAATAATGACTGTAGCATATTGGCATTCTAATTATTTCACATATGTGTAAAAAAAATCCAATAATTGTTCATCACACTATATAAAGAAGCGTGACTGCTCACATGACACTGAGCTCTTGGCACAGTGCCAGATGGGGACAAACTGTTGTTTCCTCATGAAGTTGAAATTGTTTTGCTTCACTTCACAAAAAGAGCTAAGAGGCAGAGAGACAAGAGGGTCACAGACACACAGGTGCACGCATATGCATATGTGCATGTCCATGCAAAACATGCATGCTTGCAAACACGTACACACAAGAGCGTTTGCAACCAGATACAAATACACATATCCACACAACTTCAACTGTCTTTGCTGCAGTGTATTCAGCAGCAGCCATAATTAAGTACCTTTCCCAATCCTTGTAACCTAGTTTCAACAATCATACTAAATACCCCTCCTAATGTTTGCCATCTCCTCATGCAAGGAGGATTAGCATTAAGAGCCAAATCTGCTCCTTTGCTAAGAGGAGGCCTTTAAAGGGGCTTTATACCAAGTGCACCCACACCCCACTGTGATGCAACATGTTGCAGTAAGAACTGCTTGGGTAACAGCCTTTTTTTTTTTTACAGCATGAGTTGCTGTATTTCACCACCTTAATATGCATAAATGCTGATCTCTGAGAATCAAAATAGCATAGCTGGCATTACTTTAATATATTCTACAGTAATACAGTGCAGATGCAGTTTTTGCAAATCTAACTTCTGGAATTCATTGATTTTCAAGAGGAAATTCCTCTCCATCAAAACCCCCTTCAGCTCTTCAGTCCAAAAGTATGCGGTGGATGGGAGTGTCAAAACACTTATTACGAGGATTACCTTCACGAGCAGACAAACAAACAAAAATGAGGAAGAGACGGATGTCATTTGAAGGCATTTTTGTGCAGGCAGGTAGGCACACAATTAATGAGTGATAAAAAAGTGGGTAGAAGGAGATATGAAAGCATAGCATGAACCAGGATTTCAACCCATGCAGTGACAAGGACAAAGTGGCAGACTAAGTCACCAAAGGTCCAGGACGTCCCGTTTTGTAAACCAAATTTATCCCGCTGTGTACGGAGAATATGTAAAACAGATAATGGGTGTTTTCTTCTACTTTATTGTTAGAGGGTTGTTTTCATGAGGTGAAATTCAAGGTGAAATACATTAAATGCCCTCTGCCGATGAAAGAGTGCAGTAGGTAGAGAGAGTTTCACCTGTTTCATCTGCCAGCCACTGTCAGCTTTCCTCTGGTGGCTCCCAAAGAGGAAATCTGGTGACAGCTACACACACACACACACACAGACAGAGGGAGAGACAGAGAGAGACAGGCAGAGAGAGACAGACAGAGAGAGACAGACAGAGAGAGACACAGACAGATAGACACACAAAGACATTAGAGGAAATACGGATGAACAGTTAGTTTAAATATACACTTCCTCATTAAAAACTTAAATCTATTGTATTTACCTTTTGACCCACGGAAAGATCAAAACCTGTTTTACTACCAAGCTTTCTGTCTCTTTTTGTGAAAACTAGACTTTTTACTATTTGTGTAACAATAAATCCAAACAAGCTCCATAAGCACTGATGGGAGCAATTTGGGTGATGATGTTTGAAATCCAAATGTAAAAACAGGATGCAGACAAGTGTGTTCAGTTAAGATCAACCATGGAGCCCAAGGCAACACCCACAACATCTGAAACCCCTCTTCTGCCCCTCTACTGCACCTGTATCCTGCCAACTAAAAGAAAATATGCTGTTTTACTTGCCACCACAGCACAGAGCTACACACACGAAGGAATAGAGACACTCACATGCCCACACACAACTGAAGGCAGTTGGACAGTTTCCACTGAATGGTGAAGTTTCTCGCCGTTGCTCAGTAATAGTGAAACATAGATCGCATAGTACCGGTTTGACTCAGACATGCTGATGTGACTTCTAGCCAATGAACTGGGGCACACATCACACACACACATCCACACACAGTCATATCAACCCATTTTGCCATTTTGGCAGTACAAATGTATCTGACGATGACAAGCCAACATCAGAGTACCGCATTTGCTGACATTCAAAAGAAGCATATTCCTAACTGCTGACATCAAGATCTGTGTAATTCTCAGTAAAGGAAGAACAGAAATGAACTTACAGCAGTGGTGCTCATTATCACTGATCACCCAGTGATACAGTCCAGGACAACTCTGACACCGAGTGCTTGTTAATCTGTCGAGTGAAAGTCTACGGTTGGCTGTCTTTGCAAGTCACATCCCGTTAAGTCCGAACCCAAAATGTTTTCCATTCATCTCTCTCTCCCCTCTCTCAGTCTGTCTACTTCCCCATTCTAGAGGGAAGCTGGCTCTATCAGTATGTACAATCAGTCTCACATACAGCAGCTCAGCCAGGAAGCAACACGCTCAACCAAATAATCACACCTCAACTTCGCCCTAACATTACCAGTAACTGTTGTGAAACGGCTTTGGTGTATACTTCATGAAGGCATACATGAGCTCACTAGGGACAGCATGGAGTCAACATGGCAAGGGTTATGGTGTTTTTCATGCCAGGATCACTTTGATTAAAAATACAGGTCTACACTGTGTGCTAACTAGTAATATGGGTCATTTCAGTCCTAATAATCATATTGGTAACAGGTAATATGGGTCATACATTCATCTGGCAAATGGTATGTGCTGTATCTCTGTAAAGTTCCTGTGTGATAATAAAAGTCACTTACGCAATGAAATGTGACATATATGGGTCAACAGAATGCATGTCAAACCAACATGACGGTGGAATCATTTCTTTGATCATCATCTGGGTGTTATTTGATGAGCAAAATCTAATTTGAAAGACTGATGCAATATTGAGGCAACGCAATCTTGAGATGCAAAATGCTTATCTCTAACAATCTGAATTGTGCAGCTAGAATTGCTTTAATATACAGATTTATACAGTAGATACAGTAGGCAGGTCATTTCCAGTCACTGATAGCTGCTGTAGAAGTCGGCGAAACCTTTATCTGCAGAGTAATAGATGTGTACTTTCTCTCCCAGAGTGTACAAACACTGCATCAACAGTACATCAAGTTTACAAAAAGAAATAGGAAAAAAAAAGGAAATAGAGAAACTTTGACTGTGATGTCATCTGTACGCTTAGGGAGGAGTTTAGGGTGATGAGTGGTCTAACTGAGTGGGTTAAATTTAGCAATGTTTTGTAGTGTTTTGGGTTTAAAGGAGTAGTCTGTGCCTAAGTCTCCATCCATACGGCCATAATGGCTATGAGCTACTGCTCATCTGCATTAGATAAAGAGGCATTACCTTGTTATTCCCTTCTGGGATTAGCTCAAGAAAAAACGCATTTGAGAGGAAGGGGGGCTATTAATAAATAAATAAATAAAGCAGTGAGTGAGTCAGTCAGTATATGACAGGGAAACTAGAAAGATGTAATCCCCTTTTTAATTTGGCCCTGCTCAGCATTGCTCTGCGCTCTAATCTGGCACATAGTGCTGGTCTGGACACTCTGTGCACTCTGGCTGACGGCCACTAGATTCACACAGAGAGAGAGAGGGGCTCAGGGTGTGAGTGTGTGTGTGTGCGTATATGTGTGAATTTACGTATGTACTTGCATCTGTGGCTGTCTGTGTTTGTCTATGCAGGCGTGCCAAACCCCCCCCAGCCTCCAAAAAAACCCAACAAGAAAGTATATGCGGCACAGCTGCTTACGCTTAAAAAATATTACATAAGAATTATTATTTAATTCTCTGAATTATTTACATCATGGGGCAGAGCAATATGGTAAGACTAAAAGCTCCTTGACAGTTCTGAACAAGTGAAAGAAAAACCCTCTCCTAACACATTAATAAAACTATAACACCACATAATAAATCTATTTCTGACCTGGCATACAGTGTCAGGTATAAACATATTGTACTGTAGACCAGTACAAAACTTCTTCATGCCAACGGTGCCTGAATACCAAATATAGGCTATTGCACAATGACCCCCTTAATCTGAGTGTACTTGTAAGTAGTGCATATTGATAATAAAATAAATTAACAGCAAATATTAAACTATGTCTCTTTCTTTTCTGAACACCACAAGAATTACACTGCAAACTGCACTGCACAGTATTCCTCTGAGATGAGCAGGCTTGACTGGTGTTTGTGATGACAGGAGGCCAACCAACAAGATATAACACACCTGAGGAGTACAGCTCCACATTAATGTAAAAATCCACCCTCAGATACTCTTACACTGTGATATATCATCAATCTGTGACGTTCAATGCACTCCAAGAGTTATTTTGTGATGAGGTGTTGTAATTTACTTCTTGTTGTACCCGCTTTCCCACAACCTGCCTTGTCTACTTCTACTTCAGTCAGTGATTTCCTGCATTTCCCAGAATGTGACAACACCCCCCGAGAACGGGCGTGAATTTGTTGCACTCAGTGGTTGGTTACACGTGTAGGTGAGAGCAACAGCGATAGCAGAGCGAGAGTTTGTTTTTTTTACAATCGAGACAGGTGTCATCTGTATGCAAGCGTAAAAGGTGTCGTTCAAGTCCTGTGATTGCCAACATGATAGACGGCCAAACTACCGATAAAGTCAAAAGCTAGACGTTGTATTACACTAAATGACAGTATGTCAAGCAGAAGACTGAATTTTACCACCTCTGTAGAAGTACTATAAAAACCTACTGGAGCCAGTACCCTGTGCATAGTTCCGTTGCCAGCGCCAGACAGCGGTAGCGACAGGTGGCTGGTGTCCCTGGGTAACGTTTGGGGCTGGACCAGACTGACCTGGGACAGAAACAGCAAAACACAGATAGTGAAACAGGAAAGGTTTTAACAGTTAAGAATCAGTTCATCAGTATATTATTTTGTACCTTAACTTTTTAGATGAATTACCAGCTGTTATCATAAATTTAGCAACACTGCTAATAATATGCAACAAGCTGCCATATAGATTTAGTTAAGTCTTTCCATAACGCCAACTTCAAAAATAAGCTGTCCATCCATATCATTAGCATAGGGGAAGGACCAGTATAGTATTGGCCTACAGCACCCCAGCTCTCCAAGTGTTGAGTTCAGTGTGACCTATAGCCAAGGAAGAGCAGTATGGCAGGGTGAGAACATATAGAGTAATCACCACCCAAACCATGTATGAATCTCCCTAAGCGGACTGAGCTTCAGCTGCAAGCTGTGGAAAACCTTGTCCTTTGATCATTATGTCTGCAACCTTCTCTAAATTACCCTATTTCTAAGTAAAGGGAAAATATGCAAGGCAGGTTGCTCTCCTTTAAGTCTTATGAAGTGCTTTGGCTGGAAAGGTCTCTTTTATAGCATATAAATGAGCAGACTCTTTTATTCTACACTCTGACTCTTCTTCTACACTCTCCTTTGAAAAAAAAACTTTCATCCAGCCCCGTAAAATGCCCACCTTTTCAAATTCCGAGGCATTTGTGGTGGAGCAAAAATGTTTATTCAGGAGGAGTAACGATCAATAAATGAACACCTGCTGTGTTCATGTTCGGCACCTCACCTTGCTGGAGGCGTGTCCACGGGCTCGGCGAGGGGGTTTCCAGGACCTCTCCTTGGTGATGTTGTTGACATAGTAGTATCTCCCCGTCGCTGGGTCCGAGTACTGCTCCCACAGCTCCATGATCTGTAGAGGCTGCTGTCCTGTGGCAGGGCTGGGCGGCTCCAGCTGAGACTGTCGCTTCACCGACTGGATTTCAGTGTACAGGGGGGAGTCCTGCCAGGACAGCTGGGAGATGTAGGACTCTGTTGGGACCTTCATAGGTAAAGGAGGCAAAGGGAGAGGTGGACATGGAGGAAATAGGACCTGAATTATATGCACAATACATAGCAGAAACACAACAATATGACTCACTACTGTTTTTAATGGAGAAAAAAAAACATTGTATTGTTTGGACTTAAGTAGCCTATAATGACGCTGACAGTATGCTAACAATATGGAGACGATGTGTATGTGTGTATGTTGTACAGTTTGTATATACAGTAGCATGGGAATCCATGTATGTTCATGCATCCATCCATGTGAACGTGCACATGTATGATTGTGTGTGTTTGTGTAACCATAAATGCATGTACTGAACAGTATGTATGTAAAAATTACACGTTTGTGTGTGTGTGTGTACGTGCGTGCATGCGTGTGAGTGTATGTACAGTACTGTGCAAAAGTCTTAGGCACATGTAAAAGAAAAAAAGTAAAGCGAAGATGCTTTCAAAAATAATTAAATGAAAAGTTTCTAAATATCAAAAAATGTACTGTAAAGAGCAGTCTACTGAGACACTAATGCAGAAATAAATGAACAAATATCTAAGACACAATTTATATAAAAACTCTTGGGTGCCTAAGACTTTTGCACAGTACTGTATATGTGCATGGTAGAATAGCAAAGGATGTGGCTTTAACAAAAACAGTCAACACAGTCAGAGAAAAAGAGAAGCACACAAAGTCCATATAAACCAGAAAGCCAAGAAACAACGAAAAACCCACCACCTTTAACTATAGAATAGTCTGTCAGAGGTTGGATTAAGCCACAGCTTATAGAAATGCGGATTGAGAGGAATAAACCAACAGCTACGGATGGGGGGAGCTACAAATCCAATGACATAATGTGAAAGAATATGTACGGAAAATCATCTTTCCATGAAATATAGCTGAGACATAATTCACTGACTGATTGACTGGCTAGCAGTGTTGATCCCTGTTACATAACACATACTCATTTCAGATAATGATTGAAGGAACGTGTGCGTGTGTGGGTGTGTGCATGTGTGTGTGTATGAGACACGTGTGAGAAGGGATGTGATGCGTAGTGTGCTCCAGGGGGCAGCACTGTTTTCATCAGCCATGTTCACCTGAGGCCACCTGCTGTGCTGCGTTACCTACACCTCAGTGTTACTCAAAAGTGACTTTTCCTCAGCAGGGAAATGTGGGGCTTAAAATATTTGTAACATGAGACGCAAAGGACTCTTATCTCTTTTGAAACAGCTCATTAGACAAATCGACTCAATGACAAAGCTAAAAGAAACCACAGAAAACTTGATTTGGGGGGAAACTGAGATAAATAATCAGTAAGGCCTTAGTAACGTTTTGAATGTGTAGTGGAAATCAGTCTTCTCAAACATTAAATGCGAAATATGGGATATTCTAAACAGATATTTTTTTCTGCTCTATTGATCCCCAAAGGAGAAATTAATCTTTTCGCTTAGAAATCAGAACACACACTCAGTTACAGAACAGCACTCTGGATGCTGGCAGGGATTCAGCATCTTGCTCAAGGACACTTCAGCAGGGTGGATGCTTGCCATGGGGGCTTGAACCATCCCGTTTCCCCATTTGACACCAATCATCAGTTTAAATGTTACTGTTGGGTCGTAGGAACAAGAAAATCTGTCCCAAAATTATTCTGGAGAAACAGCTGATTGTCTTATATACTGTAGGCTAAAGGTTAATATAGTCTAAAAATACAGTACATTTGTTAACAAGCTTCCACAGTTAAAAGAAGCAATTTGGGTCAATAGAAAACCTGAAAATGAAAGACCCTGGAGAGGAAGAACCGTGAATTCCACTACAGTATAATGTGTGCTAACTGTAGCCCACCCTGTCACACTACTGGAAGGAAATTGTGGTCATTTTGTGAAAGTGTACATGTGTGTGTGTCTAACATGTGTTTCTAGTATTGTTGACCTATCACACTTATTTTTGCACCAAACGCATTTTGAAATATGTATTTGGCTTCGGTTCAAAAAGAATACTCAAATTGCAGTACTTTCTATAATAGATCAAGTTGCTATACAATAGGTTCAATTTCAATTGAAATTGAAATTCAGAGACAGCAGCATCTCAGGAAGGGAACAGATAATGTTTCCAATATCTATATCAAATTAATAGCATCCTCAACAATAATTTGTGTCACTTCTAACAAAAATCGAACACATTTCACAAAGACAAGTAGCCAGTTCTATATTTAGCTAAAGTTCGCCAAATTTGGCAATGAAAAGGTATGGAGGCCTATGTATGTGTGTGTGTGTGTGTGTTGTGTGTGTCAGTCTGTGTTTATTCCTCACCTAAGGAACTGGGTCTGGGGCTAATGTTAACAGATTTAGGTTACTTGTGGAATTGTTATAATCTGACTAAAGAAAAACCTGAATAAAAACCTTTTTCTGTTGCATATTTTGATTCTTTTAAGTTATTATTGCCTGCAGGAAGCACAGCGGAATCTTTCAATTGATTCATTACATTTGAGCTGGAAATAAACCGAAAGATAGAACTTGAATTTTAACATAAGAATATTACCTCAATTGGAATTCTGCGCCCTGGGGAGCGACAAGTACCAGATCTCAAGGGCAAGACTCATAATTCACCCAAATGTCATCAAAATTGGACGAGCAGTTTCTGAGATATTGATGGTCACTGGACTAACCCCAAACCTACACCAGAGAAGCCACCTCTATACTAGGTCAACAGCATCAGTGTGGCAGGGCTGATGCTCACTTATCAATTGTGCTGATTTAAACTCTGAGTATGTGTGTGTTCGTGAGAGGGAGAGAGAGAGAGAGAGAGAGAATTTGAGTGTTTTGGGTTGGGAAAAAAAGGACTTGTGACATGGATGTGGCTGTATTAATCCTGCTTACTGGGCTTAGAGACACAATGTGGAAGGCCCTCAGACAGAGAGGTGGAGAGAGAGAGAGAGAGAAAGAGAGAGAGAGAGAGAGAAAGAAAGAGACAGACAGAAAGAGACAGGGAAGGAGAGAGAGAGAGAATGAGAGCGAGAGAGAAAAAGAGCACTGTCATTTCCACTGAGATCACAGCTATCTTAAATCATGGCATTGCTGGTACATGGTACATTGCACTAAAACTCCTTTTAGAAAGCTATTGGGTAGCGTGTCTGTGGCTATCCAGTTTAACTTGGCTGAGACAATTTACCTAGATTATTCCTGTCACAGACAACGCCTTGTGTAACATCTTCTGACGTGATACAGGGGATGCTCTGACGTCACGGCTCTGGGGGGGATTATTAAAGTCAAGTACAGATGAAAACCCAATAAAATCCAAGCTACCACTCAGTAGCCTGGTGGGAGCCAAACAAAACTCACTAGGCCTTTTTTCCAATTAATTTTACTCAATTTCATCTAAAATTACTGATTTCTATGATTATTTTCCAAACTTGCTACCACCTAAAAAGGCTTGCCTGTTGGTCTACAGTTAAAAAAATACATATATATGAATATATATATATATATATATATATATATATATATATATATATATATATATATATAATTATTATTTTAAGATCTGCAATTCTAAACAATCTGAGGGTGTGATCACGCCTACAGTTTGTTTTTTGTTTGTTTACTTGGTTGCATTTTTGTATTTGGCTCATCTAGGATCACACTGCCCTGTTACCAACAAACCAACCAGGGCTTTAAAAAAACAAAGTAGCCGGTTTATTGGTTTGGTAACCTGTCATCCCATGAGGTTAGAGATTTTGGCGAAGACGGGGGAGTCAAAACCAATAGTCCCTGTAACTTAACTTAACTTAACTTAACTAGCTTAGTATGATGGACTTTTGCCATAATTCACCTTCTTGGGTGTTCACACCAGTTAAGAACACATGAAGAAATAGCTGAATGTGAGCATCAGTCAAACCTGTTTGCCCTTGGTTCATCTTGTTATGCTAAGCTGTCCAAGCATGAGGAGCTGCTGGCTATCAGCTCCTCAGCAACCCATAAAACCGGAGTCATTTTCTGTAGTTGGTTTGATTAGTTGTAGTTGGCATTGTTCTCACCAAACCAGACGAACTGAACTAAAGGAGTAAACACTCCTTCAAATATTTCAAATAAACCGCTCAAAACATGCTTGGTGTGAACGCGCCCTGAGTTTATCTTGGTTCTATTACGCCCCAAGGTGGCCCAGATGTGGTGTCCAGACTTTTGAGTAACATCTCCGAGTGTTATACTAGATCTTGACTCTTCCTACCTGCAGATGGTTGTTCCTGCAGGAAGTGTCCGCCATGTCCCACTGGCTGCAGGACTTCTTGGGGATCCTGTGGCTGATGCGGCCGCTGAACCTACCACCCACCTCGTCGTACGGGTTCTCAGGCAGGTTCTCAGGCAGGTTGCTGGAGCTCTGGCTTCGGGTGATTGTGGGGAGCACCCTGTGGGTCGATGGTGCCGTTTGGCCCACGGAGGCCGCGGGCGACCCAGGGACCATGAGGTGGCCCGAGGGGGAGGAGAAGGGGTTGGGGGCGTAGGTGGATCCAGAGAGGGGCAGGGTGGGGAAGCGGCCTCCACCCATACTTGCGTTGTGGTCCAGCCCTCGGAAGGCACTGTTGGAGTTGAGGTTTTCCATGGAGCGGCAGAAGGGTTTGTTCACTGTGGGAGAGGAAACATTTTGAATTCTGGAGTATGCAATCCTCAATCTACACAGATAATTTATTAATTTGTTTTTCTCTGCATATTCCAGACACACATCAATACAGAAAAACAGGTTAGCGTTTTTACTGTGTTGTACAAGGCAGACTCAAACAGCCACTGCACAGAAAAAAACAAAACAAGACAGGGTTTTTTTTAGCCTCTCACTCTCTGTCTCTTTCTTGCTGTCAGTCTCACCCACTCGCACTCACACTTTACCTTGGTGTTGTTGACTATAGGTAGGAGCTGATGGGGTGGGAGTGAGCGACACCCTCGGCAGTATCCTGAGGTTGGAGTTCAGCGAGGCAGACATGACCAGGCGCTGTGGTGAGGGCATGGGTGCAATAGGCACCTCCGTCACGTATGTGGCAGGTACATACAGTGGCTTGGTTTTACTGGCTGCGCCGATCCTCCTCACCTGTGAAAGAACGATTCCTGGTGCTTTTGCTATTTGTTCCACTTAAATCCACTTAGTTCAACCAACACAGGAGAATCAAAAGATGAGAAATGTTTTTGTTTTTTTTACCTGCCACCAGTCAGTGTTGGTCTTCTTCAGGAGAATAAAGCGCTCTCCTTCCCGTATGCAGACCTGGCGTCCGTCGGCGCCTCGGTAGTTGTAGTCATACTGGGCCTCAAGGACCACTGTACCGCTGGGGACCCCGCAAACTGTGGTCCCCCTGCTGGCCACCACTGGTGCTGCAGCAGACTGCTGGTGCCCCACAGAGCGCCGCCAACTACCAGACAGCATGGCTCTCCACGCAGTCCTGTTCAGCAACCTTTCCTGGGAGCGTCTGGATGGTCGATGGTGGTGATACTGGTCTCGTTGGCACGGGGCACATGTGAATGGAGCCAGGCCAGTGCCATGCTCTGAAACACATACAGAGAAAAATGAACAGGTGTTTAATAGAGAGAGAGACAGAGAGAGAGAGAGAGAGAAATGGTTAGATTGATCACATATAACAGAGGTCAAGAGGACATGGTAATATTTAGATTACTGAGGCTGAGAGAGAAGGCGGGTGTCAGAGAACACTGACAGAGAGGCACTGTGTGCAGGTTCAGAGGAAGAGAACATGAATCCTTTTAGGTCTAAAAATGGAAATCTAGGTTAATCCTGGGAAAATCTCCTACCTGTATGATGACAGAGAGAAAATGGATCGCAATTGTTCTCTGCCTCTCCTTCATTCAGGAATTATGTATTTGCAAATAATGAACAAAATGCCTGCAAATAATGATTTGTCGCAGTGCTGAGTTCTGGATGGAGGGAGATCTCTTGTGTGGACTGATTTGTCAAATTTAAAAAAATCAAATCTCTTACTATTGAAACAAAGTTCCTGACTAATCAAAAGGCTACCTCAAAAGGTACTACAGCCATACCCTGTTTGTCAAAAGCAATAAAACCGCTGTGTCATAATTATATAATTACTGTCAAACAAAGCTGAAAGTGTGTTCTGGGGCAACAAATGAGGCCAGCCACTTAGCTTTGGACATCATTAATCTGTTTTGTTTTCTTGCCCCTTCCTTGTATAAGCTGTTATTTCACTTCAGAACTCCTTTCTGTCCCAAAACCCAAAAATGAAGCTCAGTTTGTGCCAGGTTCTACGAGGGACAAACAAGATGCTTTGCACAATATGACATTACAATGAGAATAAAAGAAAACTTTTGTCTAATTTGATGGATGTAACTGACCGCTATTGCCAATATTTACAAATGAAGAACCTCTTTTTCCACTTCCAATTTTGGTATAATTGAGAGACATGCATATGTGTTTGGATGAAGATGAAATGTCACAGCATTCTTCTATTGTCCTTTCATTCTGGTAGAACTAAGAGACCTGTGTATGTGAATAACTCATGCGTTTGGAGGATGTAAGGAGCGTAATATACCCAAAATAGCATCTGTCTCCGTCTCTCCACCTGAGCCAGCATCCCCAAGCTAAACCCCTGCTCTACCCAGCCAAGACCCGCTTATATAAGAGAACATCTAACTTTCTGCCAGACACATAGCAATACAGCCTCGCTGCGCACACATACATGCACCCGCCCGCCCCCACACACACACACACACACACACACACACAAACACACACACACAGAAGCATCCCTAGGCACATAGCAACAGAGCTTCAGTCATAGCTATGCCCGACCCGTCCCAGTCTCGGTGACGAGAAGAGAGACAGTCAGCGACAGAGATCCCTGAGAGAATTAATAGAGAAATGCATGTTATTGCTGGATGTAGTGGCTGAATAACAATTAACCCTGGTTGGCCTGGGATTGAGAAGGGTGGGGGGTGGGGACAGAGAGAGGGACGAGATGGATTAGATAGACAGACAGACAGACAGACAGACAGGAAAAGAGAAAGAAGAAAAGTTTGAATGCCCAGGATATATCAACCTGTGGAAGGAGAGTAGGAAATCAGGACTCGAAAAATAAGAAAGATGGAGGACTGAATGGAGTTAGATGGAGCTGTGAGCTGTATGAAGGCAGTTGGAGGGGGGGCTCAGGGTTAGCTAGCTGAACCTTGATAATCCCACTGTTATTAAAGCGCAGGAATGAATCTGTGACCACCACGCCGAGAGAGTATTACAGTAAAACCCCTCTGTACCAGCATATGGACGGACGCACGGCTGCCTGGCTCACACAGGCAGGCAGTTTACTGCAAGACACACAGGGATATTTCATCAAAATATATTCTAATGAATCAGGATACATGCAACTGCACACCAGGTATTGCCTAGATACAGTAGAGTAGACAGACATCTGGTCAGGGTCCGTCACTCACGTTGCACAAGGGTGGATGTCTGCACAACTGGCTTCATTTGTATCAGATGACTATAACAACTTTTTACACTTACAACTTTTGATCCACCCACAAGTCAATTTTACATTTGTGTGTTTAAAAACATTCACATAAATCCCACTGGGCTTTCAGTCAAGGATTTCAAAAATGCTGTTCTTCCTCATTTCACATATACAAATCACTTAGGACATAAGCATTTGCGTCTATTCCAGCCAAAAGGTGAAGAGGTCAAATATATGTCATAGCTGCTACTGTTCAAATGTGCCTCTGCATCTGTGATAGACCACTGACATTTGCCCATTATTCACTATACTGTATATGACACTGTGTCTATGCAGCAATTCTTCATGCTTTTCTGTGCTAGACATGGCATATGGTAATTTCTTTTAGACATGTGGCCACTAAACACATTACATGCTGACATTCTTTGTTGTAGGAGATACGAGATCAAACAATAAAAGCTATTGATGAGCTGAAGGAGTATTGTTCTAGTGATTCTAGCGCTAAACAACACTGCTAGGTATTGAAATACTACTCAAGAGGGACAGAGGTGACAGAAGGCAAGCGAGCAAACAGGAAACCACATATGCACATCAAAGCTCAACCACAGTTTGGGTCATATCCTTTCCATCTTGCCATTTGTTTTTTGCAGTACTGCACAGTTAAGCATAAGTGGCCTTTTCTGATGTACTACATGTCTTTGTTAGTCTATTGGCGTTCATAGCCAATACAGTTTGTGTTGCTGTAAGCAGCAGCACTTAAAATAAGTGATGTTGAGTTGCCCTGGTGCCTCAACTGACCACGGTGCAGAGCTGTGACTACCAATTAATACCAAGCTGAGTCTTAGAGTACAGAGTAGTAGTTGTATTTAGCTCTACAATCCTGCTCTATGGCCTGTGAAATGTGTTACCGTGGACATTTAGATGTGTTACCATTTAGATGTTAAGTAGGGTAGTGTTACATTTGTTGCCAACACATCGCAAGTCTAGAAAAAGGGCAACATGATGCCCATTCATACAACCTGTCCAAACTCACCTGTCCCCCTTTTCCTGTGTCTCTTCACTGCCCATAAGAATAGCCCATTCAAAAATTGCATAACTTAACAATTCAATGCAATTCACTCATGAGTGCAAAGTACACATTTCTTGCTCAGGCACAGGAGCCTTTATCATGGCATGTATAAATCAGGCAATCTAATTAGAGTGGGATTAAATGAGTCCCTAGCTGTATTATTCAGAGTTTAGGCACTATGAAGATCAGCTCAGACTTCCTCATCATATGCCTCTCAAGATTTCAGTTATCTGTGTCTGGTTCACACCAGTAATCTTATTTTGCAATTTTAACTTAACTTCCCAGTCTGCTTTTATTGCTCAAACTCAAGTTGCCAAACTAGACCAAATACAGATTCAATCAAACTGATAAAACAAAGCGATTATTTTGCTACAAATAATTCAGTGGCACACTAGCTGTGAAGACGGAATGAAAATGAAAGTGCATATAGATTCATTCTGAACGATAAAATTATGATGCAGAAAGGGGGGGGGGAAAGAGGCCAGGCCATGTTTCTATTTGCAGGTCAGATGGCATTGGAAAGGGCACTGGCGTCACACACCCAAACATACAGAGAGGACCATATGGTGTCAGAGACAGAGAC
This sequence comes from Centroberyx affinis, assembly GCF_046629955.1. NCBI lineage: Eukaryota > Metazoa > Chordata > Actinopteri > Beryciformes > Berycidae > Centroberyx > Centroberyx affinis. The sequence continues at coordinate 67,137 of NW_027282213.1, forward strand.
ACAGGCACCCTGTCAGGGCTGAGAGGCAATGCCAGTGTGTGCCAGGGGCTGAGGGCACAACAACACAAAGGGGGGGAGAGGGGACATACGGAGGGAGTGCAAAACAGAGGCAAGGGATATGAAGGAAAATGGAAAAAACAACAGACCATGCTTTCAAGAGAGAGAGAGGGAGAGAGACTGAGAATGAGTGTTACGTGTGTGTTTCGTGTGTCTGCCTGTGCGGTTTGGGTGCTTTCAGTCAAACTCAGACTGTCTGCATGCAAGTCTGACTGAGCTGGAGAAATAGCGAGTATACATTTTGTGCACGCATGCGAGAAAGAAGAGAGAGAGAGAAAAATAAAGAGAAAGAGGGAAAGCGACTCACCATGGTCCTGAAGTGAGTGAGTCTCTGTGTCAGCTCTCAGAAGTCACACAAGGTCACTCTGCAGTCGGCCCTATGCATGCAACCCAGCTGATGAACCTTTTAAAAAAAATCAAGATGAGGAAAACCATTAGGAGGCATTTAAACAATCACCCTCTGACCCGGATGAAAGGGTCATTGCTCTCTGGGCAGAGTCTGGCTGCTGTGGTAGAAGATTAGGCAACTACAGGAGAGAGGTTATGGAGTAGGTGGGGCAGAGCAGAGCAAAAATGGACGTAAGCTAGCAGCTCACCCCCGCTGAAAACGACAATCTCAATCACACACACATACACACACACTTAATCCTATGCAGCTGAATGATCCTGGCTCTACTCACTGAACCCCTATTGACCCTACCTTCCTTCCCCTCCCCCAGTCAGAGAGACAGACAGAGAGAGACAGAGGCAGAGAGGGAGAGAGAGAGAGAGAGAGAGAGAGAGAGAGAGAGAGAGAAAGAGACAGAGAGAGAGTGACAGAGACAGAGGCAGAGACAGAGAGACAGAGAGTGAGAGCAACTATCACCCTAGTTCATTGATTGAGCCATTGATCTATACACAGAGCTGCCTGGTCCACAGTGCCGTCGGACAGTGGAGATCCAACACACAGTTAGGATAGACTGGATATAAGCGTCAGAGCAAAGGAAACATTATGTTCATCTATACCCAGGCTTAGTCTTTGTGTCTAATTATTGGAAAATGCAGAAGGGATATACCTGGGTTTTGATATAAAAAGCCCTTCATACCAGACGTCAATAGAAAACGTGTGAGGCTATACAACAACTAGGCTATAAGATGTGAATGGATAGAATGCCCTTTTCATTCAAATCAACATTCCTGAATGGCCCTTAGATGATATACTTAAAGTTGGAGTAGGTAACTTCTATGGATTAACATTTATTTAGAAACAGCATGAAATAAAACGCAGCATTTGGTGGCAAAAGACAAGCAGGATGTCAGAATCTCAGAAACGGCAGTAGTCCCATTCCTCTGCTATTCTCATTTCAAAGTGAAATGTGTGGAACCCCATCTGACCAGTGAGGCAGAAGGCGTGAATCCATCCTGTCAATCACTCCTCCTGTCACTCACTAGGAGTAGTGGGAGGCGTGTCATTCTTGTGTTGGTTTCAATATCCGGAGATTTAATCTCTTTCCTCTCAAACTTATCTACATTGGTAGTCTGTGACAGTGTCTGTGTCTGCCTTCTGGCTGGATTTTCTTATTTCTGAATGTCTGGGATGTTTCTGGGTGTCAAACTTTTGGCAGTGGGTGTGTCCGCCTTCAACCGAAATCACGGCTGAATCGTTTTATATCTAAAAGCCACGCAGAGTTCTAGTCAGAACTAGTGTGTGTCGTGAGCTGGTAGCTAGCTACCGTTGTTAGCGTAGCTTTTTTGTAGTAGAAAAGCTGAAGAGAAAGCTCTTCAACCCCATCCTCTCCTTCAATATTCACCAATGGGTGAACACCAACCCCAGATTCACTCTTGTTTTGGAATGAGCCTTGTCTGCTTGGCGTTTCGCCTTGCTGTACCTTTTTTTGTACTTTTTTACTGTATTTTACCATTCTGGAAACCGCGTTCAGGGGGCATGCGCTTCATGTCTTATTGAGCTAGGGAGGTGGGGTCAGCTTAGAAAGTTGTGTTTACAAGCCACAACCTGCAAAATCCTACTCCTACGCCTTGAAGATAACTTACCAAGATACATGAGGAAACACCCTTTCTAGCCATTGCAACTCTATGGCTCAAACACAGAGTAGCATGGAGGAGGACAGTGGATGAGCATGAGAAGCCCTTTTATTCACCACTTGGTGCATTATAGATGTCAGGAATTCACCTGGGTATGGTTGGGTTGGGGATGAGACAAACAGATAATATTTACAACGCATTTACAAAGCTGACTGACCTCACATGGAACCAAGAAAAAGGACAACACCACATACAAAAAGAAGAGAATGAGGAGAAGTTGTGATGTTCCCATTTAGCCACAAACTAGATATAGCCTATAGCCTATAGTGGTACTACAACGGTATAACTACTCAAAATGGCCCTACTTCAGGTGTAAATGATGCCTGAGCCCTAAGACAAGCTACTGAATTACTCATTTACGTCCCAGAGAGTTTGTTTAAGAAGCCTGGGTCTATCAAACTCCAGCACACAGCAGGATGGGAGTGGAATGAAGGGTGTTGGTGGGATGTTTGGTGTCATATCATATCATATTCATTCCATATGTTTGAAGATGAAAGAGGGCGGCTTTAATAATCATGGCTACATGGTCTTCAAAGAGAGATGAGACATGGGGAACAGGAGTATAGAGTGAATGAGGAACTTCAAAGGTTTTTCTCACACCCGCATACACACAGCAAACACACACATACACTTCATCGACTGTACTGTATTTACATATGACTGCCTTATAACCAAAGGCTTCAGAGGAAAATGAGAAAGGGGAGCAAGTTGCTCCATATGATACATACTGTCCAATGACTGTAGTCACCATTGACCATGTCCAGAAAAACACACAAAAATAAATAAAAAGAACCAACCTAACCCTAACCCATTCCACTATCAACATGACACTTGAGGTGAACTGGAATGAAAAGGTCAGCCTAACAACGTCACATATGTGAGTTCTTCACAGTAACACGCGTCATGCTGCCTGTATGTGCATGACGGCCAATGTTTCTCATGAAAACAAGCTTATGGTTTGTCTGCTCAACTGGTTGTGTGACTCATAACTTTTGGTCAAGTAAAGAGTTATATTCTAAGGTGACTTATGGCATCATCTGTTCACACCATAGGTTAGGGGTAACTGGTGCTAACACAACGGTATGTCTTGGAGTAAGCAGGGATGTGCCTTGAGATTTTGCTCATCTCAAAACAAAACAAAAAATATGCATAAGTTTCCCGAAACTACAACTGAATCCAATGAAATGATCACACAATGCAATCTTAAGCTTTGATTATTCCAGACTTTTAACAATTAGTGTCAAGCTCAGTGTGCGCCTGCACCGAAAAGGTTGATAACCACTGCTTTAAGAAAACAGTATTTCTTGATATTAAAATTAATTTCAAAACATTTAGCCTCAACTCAGTCTTCTACTCCGCTCTCTGCCCAATGACCAGTTCTACTGAAGACAGCCAAGTGATGGAGCGTTCACTTTGTCCATGGATATTCAGTCATAACTACTAGCGCTGATGTCTCTCTCTCCACATGAGACACATGCCTCAAGCCAAAACAGCCTTTCATCCTCCCAAAGCCATGCATTATTGATGACCAGACGAGAGAGAGACACTGAAACACACACTGTGTTTCCCTGTGTGACGGTTGGTTGCCTGTGTGAATGTGTGTGTGAGTGCGTGTGTGTGTAAGCACGCATGTATATATGTGTCTAAACAGGTGGGCTGGAGTCTTTCCTCATTGGAAAGTGTGAAAATGATTAGCTATGTAAATTTTCAGTGAGCCAATAAAATAGCTGAATGATGGAAGTAAAGCAGCCATTGGCTCATCGTTGCTACCAACATCATGACAACAACTTTTGCGACCAATAACCATCTCCAGTGTCTCCTATTTTTTTCTTTCCCATTATACATAACATTTCATATGTGTGATATGCTATCATTTCAAGCCTTTGTGACGCAATAGTCCTGTTAACAGTGAATATTGTAGCCTATATCGACACATAGTGAACTTCTACAGAAAACTAGAGCGAGTTAATGTGTATAATTTTCTTGTATAAAGTTGGCATTTCCCCCATTTTAATATAAACAACACCAGACAGATCAGTGTTTGTGCTTTCCTTGCCAGTTAGGCAAAGTAGTGCAGAATAGCTCAAGAGGCAATTTAAACTCTTTTTGGAAGAATTATTCCATGCATCCCATTGTTAAGCAGCCTATGCATTTGGGAAAAAAATGCAACTATGTAATGATTAGCTTTATTTCATGAGATACACTGCAAAATATGTTCAAGTCAAGTATTGAGTCTTAAAATCTTATTTTTCAGCCAATGGGATGAAATAATTTTACTTTCCAATACAAACCAACTTGTTTCAACAGTTTTCTTGAATCAAGTAACATTACACTAACAGGATGATACATTTTTTTCACAAATTCAAATTATTATTATTATTATTATTTTATAATAGAATAGTCTAAGAATTCAGACAAGTGTGTACTTATTGTCACTGTGCCATAGCAATATGTTTCATAATTCTTCTTCATCCTATCTTGTATAATCTTATCCAACAATCCTATTATGCTCATGGAGGATGATTTAGACCAAAATGTGATACATGCTGTGATTAGCCTTATGACTTAATTGCCCCAAACATTTACTATTGTTGCAAATATATTAGTCACCAAATACAACTGATGCCTGAATGAGAATGAAACAATCCCCTCATGTTTCACCTTATTCTTACACTAGTCTCCAACCAAAGCACCATTACATTTTTGAAAATGTCATGTAAAAGTCAAGAATTATGTTTTAAATTTATAAAAGAAAAAAAAATTCCCACTGACTGGCTGGTGGGTTGTTGCTGTGCCTGTGGGAATGTGCGGTACATTGATGTTTCTAATGAAGAGCGCTGAGCTCCATTGATCCACCGGGGATGAGAGTGAGCTGTCAAAAGCTATCAGGCAAGTCAAAGACCCACTTTCAGCCCTGTGCAGCTGAAGTGAGCACGATACTGCTGGGGCAGAGGGAAGTGCAGCAAAACCTCCCAAGGCAAACACTACAGAGGAGGCACACAAGCAGGCAGAGCTTTGATGCCTTCTGAGGGTTAAAGGGGTTTACTTGTGCATTAAAGGAACATTACACAAATAACAATAATTATTATTTGTCAGATATTAAAGGGGTGTTTCACCCATAATACATCCTACTCTATTTTGTTCAAATATTTGGCATAACTGATTCCCCAAGAAATATATTTCCTATATGTTCCTTTCTTTTTTCTTTAGGGTTAGTGTTTGTGATGCTTTGTTTGGATTTCAAATGCTGTTATGCTGGATGAAACAGCGTGCTAAATTTATCCAGTGGTTTTTGCAAGGGTGTCTTAAGCCCAATGGTCGTAGAGTTTTTCTCAACCCATTGAGGAATATGTAATCCTTGAATTGAAGCTAAAGCCCCTGCATGTAGAATATTTACCTTAATCATTCTCAAATTAATTTTGATTACATGGTATAATGACTATAGAAAAATGAGACCGTCGCTGTGAAAATTGGTTTATTCTAGTATGTATTGCTCTCTATGTGTCTATTCTATTTGTCCGCGGGTACGATTCCCAAATTGTGCAGGGCTGACTTACAAAGGACGGGTCTCAACCAAAACAGCAAAAGGACTGCCTCACTTACACAAATTAGTTCAGATGCTGTTCAGTCCCACAGCGTGCAGCTAGCTTTGCAGCATCAATTGTTGCTGTAGTTGAAGTTACTACAGTCCTGGAATAATCAGGATAACCACATCATTCACCAGTGTATTGTCAAGAAAAAGAGATAAACTCTACTATATTGCTATGCTCTGGTAGGTTAGTAGCATGTTTGCCAAAATGTTTCATTAGCATTGCCCAAACCTGATATATTCCACAGCTATTATGCAAAATCGGCTCTGCTATCTTAGTCTAGTTGTAACTAAAATATACACCTGCAAAAATATGTCAGCATAGATTAGCCACTGCAGTTATAAACACACACTGTGATACGAATACTGACTGAGCAAGCATCACTTACTATGAGGTGAGAGACTGCCGTTTTGTTAGCATTGGGCAAAAGAAATAAATTCAAACCTGTAGCTCAATCTAGTTGTTACTGAAATATTTGTCAGCAAGTTGTTGTTGCGACAGCTGACGTAAAACACTACCACTAAGGGACTCAAGGGGTCGCCAAAGTCATCAAGGTTCAAATCCTGCTGGTAGTAGCTTTAAAACAGGAAAATCACCAAAACAGGAGTTATGAGGTTTTTACATGGCAACAGCGAGAGTAGGAAAAGGGTTTTGTTAAAACAGATTTTGAATAGAGCAGATGTGAACATAGGCACAATGACCATGGTTGTAACAATGAAAGTTACTTTTACATAGGCAACAACTTGGGAGTATTGTATACATAATTACTAGACTTGGATTGTATGGATGGAGTGCCCCCTTTTTTAATCAAGCACCACAAGTCATGTTGTGTCATGCCAATGTCATGTGACCAGGCATGATGAGCAGGCTGGACACCAACTGCCTCTGTTTGCATTCATATTATTTACCTACCAATTAATAGCCTAATAAAGAACAATTGAGTCAAGTGTCTTTGGGAAACAATAAATAAATTAAAATAAAATCCCTGCTTGCTAGACGTCACTGTAAAGGAGGCTGTGTTTTACCAGATTAGGCTCAATAATAATAATAATAATACATCATTAGATTGAAAGAAAGTTTAAAATCATGACAAATTGGTCACAAATACCTTCAACATACCAATGTTCAAAGCAGTTAAAACCACTAACGACATAACTACAAAAAATAAAAATGCAGCCATCTGTCAGATGTGGGAGTTTATGATGGTTTTGGAGAACATCCTAAAACTGCATACACTGACAAACTGTGTGGTGTCTGTAGTACAGAGCAGATTATGCTTGGCTGCACTTTGTGGTCTGCTATATTCTCGTTCCCCAAAGAAGGTCACTGCTTTAGATACTTGAAATGATAGCGTGCATGCGTGCATGCATGCAAGCACAAGCACACACACACACACACACAGAGCCATTCCACAGATTGCCCAAATATCCCAGAGCGGAGGAATAATCCAACTCATAACATACACAACATACCACTATGTAAAACACTCCAATCTCTCAATCTCTCTTTGACACTATAACCACAACGGCAGTCTATGGAGCTCACTAGTAATCACAGCCAACTTGTAACCCCCTTGCTAATACTGTACATGGTACAGGGCACTTTTAATCAGCAAAGTTGCAACTGGGCAGTAATCTTTCAAGCCTGCATGGTCAGTTATGAGTGAACACAGGCTGGCTAAAGAAAAGGAGAGCAAATCCCCTGCTTTGCATGGACTTAAGAACGATTATGAAACAGTAAAAATGCAATGCCTCAAACAGTTTCTGTTTTCTACAGTATGAAAGGGCTTTAGTAGGTATAACCTAGTCAAAGTAGCATGCACATTTAATGCAAATATTTCAGTACAAAGACAAAGAGGATTTGTCATAGGCAAAGTTTAAGGTTATCGATTCTTATCATTATCAACCTTACATTTACAGACGGCAAAAGTGAGATGAGAAAAGATGATGATGGGGGAAACTTTAGGAGTCAACGCCACCATGGTGATGAAATATGGGACAGTGCATCATCATCTCAAGGACTAGGTACACGGAATAAAAGAGAAAAGAAAACACAAAGAAAGTGCAGACGATGTCAGAGGCGAGGGATGAACAAGAGGCTAAAAAGCAGAAAGTTATTCTTTTACAGGAAATGATCTGGTGGGGAAAAAAACTGCTTAAGTGAGCTGTTCTGTGTAGAGCTGAGCTGGTCCTTGTGGCTCTCCTGTAATGCCCCTGCTGAGTTTGATGCCTCAGAACTGTTGTACCAGTATGTGTGATTTGACACTATGATATGGAAACATTTCTACTTTTGACAAACTGGTTGTTGCTTAGTAGTTGTGAAATGTGTAAACTATTGTTGGATTATACAGATGGATGACATATGTGGCAAAATATTGCTGCAGCAGTTGTAGAATTACAAGTTTTTGTCTCAGTAAATTTCGAGAGGAACATTCCAACACATATATTGAAATTTACTCACACTTTGGCCTCTGAATTGAGGCTTAAATCAGCCATAAATAGTATATGTTAAAAAAAATAAATCAATAAACAATTAATGGAGTCCAAAATTAAATTTTGCAAAATAAAGCATCTTGTATCAGAAACGGGTTCCGTAAATGTGCATAATTAGTAAAAGTCATATTTAAGTAGGAAGGAAAATAGCCTCAAACCACAGATACATTGTGACACTGACAGGCACTACTTAATGTGGGCTATTGCCAAGGCACTTTGAATGAGAGTTAAATTTATGATCATAATACCTGTTTGTGATAGGTCCTAAAATAATGTGATCATAACAATTTGGACAATATTAACCTTTCGAAAAATAGTAAAACTATAAAGCATGACAATATCACTATAAACTCACCACAGACTCACTATACGACACTTCAGAAATATTATAGCCTAGTGATTCTTCGTTTGGAATAGGATATTTCAGGCATAAAAAAACAGTAGGCTATCTAACTCATAGATTCAGCAGATAGCTCACCTTTAGATGTGTGGGACAGAGCAGGTCAGCATCACCTTGCAACGACGCGATGACAGCTCGGTTGGGTTTGTGGAGTGAACTGCAGAGAGAGCAATAGTTGCGCCTTGGTTTAGTTTCTCTTGGCTTTGTCATGTGATGGAGCTTTGAAAAATAAAACCCTTGAGAACTTCACGCACTTCACTGGAAGCATGGGGCTCTATATGCTGAGGAACTGCACCATGCACTTTTGCAAATTAACAGTTATACGTCGGCAATAAGTTGAAGTGCAGGTAAAAGCTAGTACTGGAGCTTTAAGCGGATAAAAAACATAGCGTGCGCTGTATGGATTTCCTGGCTTTAGATTGGCTAAAACCGTGCCATATGATTTTACATGGACCAACCACATTACTGAACAGGCGACGCCAGGGTGCGCGCAGTTCATTGCAAAATGAAGCCCGAAAAATAAAGTGCAAGCTTAAATAGAAACACGAGAGACAAATCCCGCCCGGCGGAGCTACAGTGCAAAATCAAAACAAGCGCATCCTCCGTTTGTTAGCAGTGACGCTCCGGTAGAGGCTAGCGGGGGATGTAGTCCATAACACAGACAGATACCTTTACTGCGAACGACAGAGACAGCTTCAGAAACTACAACTCCGCCATTTGTAGTCAGTTGAACAGTGCTTGCATCAGCGCATGGAAACGGCACTCGCCGGTAAAGTTACAAGCAGCCTGTTTTGTCGTTTTAAAGTAAATTAGTGTCAGCTTTGAAGCCAGCCATCGTTCTCAGACCCAGCCGAAACACAGCTGAGTACAAACGGACAAATGAAACTCTTCGTAAGTGAAGGCAACCCGCATTGCCTGAAGGTGTTAGCAGCGTTAGAAGTGACTGGAGTACAATGTGACGTTCAATATGTCAACCACGAAGGTAAGAAAGCATGGCTAGCTTAGCCAGATCATCCAACTGGATTGACAGCTAGCTATCAGTTAGTGAGTTAGATGGGGTGCTCGTTAATCATTAGATATCTTTGGACTGAATTCACGTTGTAACTGACGTTTTTGACTGTGTGTAATGGTTAGCTAGCTTGCCAGCATTAAGTGACAGGTTATGCACAACAGCTGCCTGTCCATGATTGAACTGACACTGAGTGAGACATCACTCTACCTGTGTCCACACTAGCTGCACTTGAGAATTAACTAGAAAAGCCTGTTGCTGCCCATCACTGCTTTGTTTGTCTTGTTTCAGTAGTGTGTGTTCGGTGCAGCATTATGCTGCCTTTTATGCCTTTTGGGCTTTACCTGCATCCTCCACCCCGTCCTGACTAGAGGGGTACGAGTTTACATGGATTAGGTTGCATTGTAAGGGTTTATGTTCATATAGAAATGTAGAGATGGGGAAATTATGTTGATCAGAATGGATGTGCCCTTTGAAGTCAGTTAAACCCCCAGCTGTGTGGTTATGTTTAGCAATAATATTGTCAAACCTAGTGTGATCAAATTTATTGGCCAGGTATTTTCCCATCCACCCTTATTTTTTTCAACCAATCTATCATGGTTGTAGTCAATGCAACAGGGTTGATTGTATGTTTGATGTACCTGTGACTCCTTTAAAGTTCTGATCCTTAGTTGAAGATCTGTCAAATAGAAAGATCCAGTTTTAATGTAAGTAGTCCAAAGTCAACAGTGACCATACTGCCATGCATGCTTTTTCATCAAGGTCCTATTCAGCACAGAATATAGGCTAAGTCTACTACTGTTGAGTGTTGGGTATTTCCCATCAGTGCATTGTCTAGTGGAAGGTCATCTTGATGCTGGTGGGTCAAGTAATTTGATTCTGGCGAAATGGTAATATATCCCAGCTTTGTGAGACAGCTCTCGGGGTTGAGCTTATGGTCTGATTGTCTCAATCATGGGAGAGAGGCTTTCCTCCCAGTCGCAGCTGTGTTCAGCTCCTTGTGAGCTGGATAGACAGACATGGATAACCAGGACCATCTGGCACAGTGCATGGATGAGGTGGACTGACTGCACACACGAATATACAGGCATATACAACACAAGTGAAGACATCAATAAAATATGGATGATCAGAACCCCCACATGTGGTCATCTGCCTTGAATTCTGATTAGTTCCAGATTAAGATAAACTCAAATCCTAGATCTCTGCAGTGACCTTTGTGTTCTTTGTAGACCGCTCTTGTAGCTTTACTGATAAATATTGAAACAGAGTATTTGATCATTTCTACGAAAGGGGATTAGACTTGAGATACTGTTAAGAAAAATCCTGATTGTGAGGGATTTACCCTAGAGACATCATGTCTCATGTTCTTGTTAAGATTTCTCCTTGAAGAGACAGGGTTGATTTTAGATTGAAACAATCTGTCCAGTGTTGAAATAGCCTATATCAGATCTAATTGAAGAAGTTGATTTGTCTCTCCATATAAAGACGCAGCCATTTAAATTTGGCAAGATGTTTTATATTTTGTAGCAGTATGTCCCAACCAGCCTTAATAAGCTAAACAGAATCCAGTCTGACTAGTTTGGAAACTTGGTGGCATGTGCCACAATCTTCCTCGCTGTGCTTTGCATTTTATCAGGCCGCATCTTCATATGAACATACTTTGTGGTTGTTCTTTCAGAGAGAGTGGTGCCCTTCCTTAGCCGTCCAGCCTTGCCAGCTCTGCTCCTGTCTAGTGGACTGCACCTCTTCAGCTCCAATGCCATCTGCCGGTCAGTAGACTACTTCCAACTTGCTAATTTATGAATGCCAGTGTGGTTTAGCTTGAATGTGCAGGCTGCTCATTAACCACTGTGTACCCAGCATCAGGTACTCTGCAAATGAGAACAAGTGTTGATAATTCAGCATAGCCTAGTCAGCAGCCCAAAGCAATGTTTCTCAACTTCAGTGGCTATTATGCAATTTTCAAGGTACACCTAATTGTTGATTTCTCAGAAATGTCTGGTGGTAATATAGAAAAATGATATATATTATACTATATACCAATGTAATATATGATTTTATCAATGAAATGTAAATTAAATTCTTTTGTTAGACAATGTATTTATGTCCTGCCACCATGGTATATTTTATGGGACATTATGCCATAATGGTGGCGTATGGCATCTTAGGGCTCACAACACCTCACACCCTAGCTGGCAGTACGTCAGTTAAAGATCCCTCTAGCGAAGGTGTGTAACTTGGCACACATCTGGAGAAAATTCTTTTGAAACCAAGTTAACCTGAGCAGGTTGTACCTATTTTACAAGATTGCCTGCTGTTTTTCCCCTGTTTAACACCTTAGATACATGTTTGAAGCAAGTGGACGGGAATCCAGTGAGCTCTGCAGTCAGTGGCTTGAATGGGAGGCCACTGAACTTCAGGTAAGCTCTACATGACAAGACTTTCAGTCTGCTTGTAATCTATAGCAAAATACTAAGCCTCTTTGAGATGTAAAACTTTTTATTTCTCAAAACTTTTTATTGATTTTGCACCAGTATTGTAGACAACAAACAGTGACATATCCAAGACGTATGAGTGAACTGTTTTCTGATTTGACAGACAAGACATATAAGCAATACGCAAGACACAAACAATAACAAGAACATGAACCAACCCTCAGTTCTATGAACTCCTACCCAACCATCACATATACATTAACCCTTTCCACCCAAATTCTCCCACTGGCTATGGGAAGGTAAATATTAAGAGGAAAAAAAAAACAAATGGGCGGGGGGCCTTGTTCAGATACTCAATAAAGGGCTTCCTTGTCTTATCAAAGGATTTACTGGAGTCTGTAAGTGAAAATCTAATCTTTTCAAGTTTGATATGATTTAGGGTCTTCTTGAGCAAACTACTGTGTGAGGGGGGTAGAGCATGCTTCCACTTAAATAAAATGAGGCACCTAGCTAGTAGAGTGGTAAACGCCGCTTTATCGATGGGAAATTGGGTGCTGCAGGTGGTGGAACTCCAAATAGGGCCGTGAGAGGTTCAGGGTTAAGGTTCATACCGAACACTGTCCCAAGTGTGTTAAAGATTTAATGCCAGAAATCTGTTAAATTTGGACAGGACCAAAACATTTGAGTATGGTTAGCGGGTGACTGTTTGCACCTATTGTAAATTTCACTGGTATCCAGATAAATTTTCGCCAATCGGGCATTTGTGTACTCTGAAAAGAACCTTACACTGCAATAAGCCATGTCTAGCACACATAGAAGCTGAGTGGACTAGATCAAGGATTTGTTCCCACTGGTTGTCAGGTATTGGCACACCAATTTCCTGCTCCCAAATCTGCTTCAGATGGGTTGTCGGATCAGAGTTAAGGGAGTCAATGGAGTCATAAATTATGGAGATGGAGCGTTTCTGGACCGGATCCAAAGCGAGAAGAGAATCAATCGGGGACCCAGGCGGGTGATTAGGGAAATGGGGGTAATTGGATTTAATGAAATGTCTGACTTGAAGGAAAAAAGTGGAATTTGGGCAGGTCAAGCCTAGTTGAGAGCTCTGTGAAATCAGTGAAGATTCCTTCCTTATAGAAATCTTTGATACTAAGTAAGCCCTTGTCACGCCAGATACAAAAAGTGGGGTCGGAGGGAGAGGGTGGGAAATGGAATAAATGATTTTTAAAAACCGGCGCTAAAGTTGAGGGTTTGTCCAGTCCGAAATGTTTACGGAACTGTATCCAGATCTTAATTGAATTGGTAACACCTGGGTTTTGGGAAATATTATGAATTTTAAGGGGAAGTTGTGCAGTAATGAGAGACTGGCGGGAGAGCTTTGATGACAATAGTTCCATTTGGGCCCATGAAGGACATATATCGGCCCTGCTATTGATCCAATAACGTAATTTGTCGATGTTGCATGCCCAGTAGCACTGAATAAAGTTGGGTAGTGCCAGACCGCCTGACTTTTTGGGGAGTTGTAGAATGGCTTTCTTAATGCGTGGAGGATACCATCTGATCTAGCTGACGGAAAAAAGACTTTCTCATAAAAATTGGAATGTGTTGGAACAGGTATAGAAATTTGGGGAGAATCACCATCTTTATAAGGTTAACACGGCCAATCAAGGACAAGGGGAGAGAAGACCAGCGAGTTATGTCAAGTTTACATTTATCGACGAGAGGGCGAAAGTTTTTAGCAAAAAGATCATTAAATGAAGTAGTAATAAACACCCCCAGGTATCTAAAACCTTCAGAGACAACTCTGAATGGAAAGAGAGACCGTGAAATTTTCTTAGATAGAGCGTTGATGGGGAGGAGTTCACTTTTCTGGAAATTTAACTTATATCCAGGGTATTTGCCGAATTGAATTAAAATGTCTTTAACAACTGGGAGTGATGAAACTGGGTTGGAGGCGTATAACAACAGATCGTCCGTGGATAAGAACAGTTTGTGAGTAATACCCATCCTGGTGATGCCCTCAAATCTCCCCTCCTCTCAAAGCCAAATGGCTAAGGGTTCAATGACCATAGCGAATAGGAGAGGAGAGAGAGGGCACCCCTGCCTGGTGCCATGGCAGAGAGCAAATGGGGGAGACCTCACACCATTGGTGAGAACATAAGCGACAGGGGAACCGTAGAGCAGCCTAATCCAAGCAACAAAATCAGAACTAAAGCCAAATTTTTCCAGGACATTGCAAAGGTACTTCCACTCAACCCTGTCGAAAGCTTTTTCAGCGTCTAAGGATATTATTAGCTCAGGAGTGTCAGGGCTGGGGGAACTGATTATATTGAGCAGCCTTCTGGTGTTATAAGAGGAGCTCCTTCCGACCATAAAACCAGTTTGATCCGTTGAAATCAGAGTTGGTAGGGCCTGTTGTAAACGTAAAGCTATGACCTTAGCTAGGATCTTTTGGTCCACATTTAAGAGCGATATGGGCCTATAGTTGTTACATTCAAGAAGGTCTTTATCTTTTTTTAATAAGAGACATATGGCGGCTTCGGATAAAGTTGAAGGTAGTCGGCCATTAATGAAAGATTCATTGTAAATTTTAGCTAGAAGCAGGGAAATTATATTATAATATATAAATAATAAATAATAATTATATTATAATATTCTACTATATACCTGTCCGGGCCGGGGGATTTACCATTTTGTAGCAGTCTAATTGGAGATGTAAAACTTTTTCAATTCATGTTCTTCTACGATCCCTTGTGCAGAAAATTATGAAGAAATGTATTTGCATGATCTATCTAGAGTTTAAGGAAATTAATTATTTAACTTCAGTTGTGCTTTTTCTGGTTATTGTTTACTCTCAAATGATTGCGTCAATCCTATTGAATCTCGATTTTGCCTTATTTGTGCAGCCCGCCCTGCTACAGGCGCTTCACATAGCAGTGCTGCAGGGAAAAGGAGCAGAGGCGTCCAAGGCCCTCAAGGGGCCGCTGAACTACCTGGACCAAAGCTTGAGCAAGACGACCACGCCATATTTAACAGCGGTATGCCAATTTGGTTGTCATATATGAACACACATTTAGGCGATACAGACACACATGCTCACTCATTCACTCACGCACACACATTAATTCACTCACTCACTCGCTCAGGCTCATTCTGTCTGTATCATATATTATCAAGTCAAAAGTTCATGATGCATTTTTGGAAACACAAATGAGCTTAACTGAGCTTCTTCTCTGTACCGCATGGGGCCCCTCCGGCAACATTTCTCTTCTTTCCTTTTATCAACTGGTGATGCATCTTTCAGTTAACAAGATTTATTGGGGGAGGAGGTCCCTTATAGTATGTTGCTGATGTGGGTTTGGGTGTGGGAGGGGGAGATCAATTCTCTCCTCTGTGGTATTTACTCTCCAATGCACACACAGAGAGGCAGTTGTTATGGATATAATAGTCCATATCTATTGAAGAGCCAGCACACAAACAATCACAGTGAGAATTTTGACAGCAGTCTTCCTCAGGACGTGTGTAGTGTGTGGAAACTCTGATGGTACAGACTGGGGTGGATCCCCAGCTCAGCATTGTTTGGGGCTTCTTTCACAGGACGTGCATAGGTTTTGATGGGATGATCGGAAGGGAGGTGTGTCAGGTTCATGAGGGGAATGTGTATCAACTGTCATAAACCCCCCTGAAAATATGAATATATTGCAAATAATGCTAACTAAACTGTGCTGTGTTTCAGGAAGCTGTTTCAGTTGCTGATGTTGTTCTGTGGGCTGCGCTGTACCCTGTTTTATCTGACTCTTCTCTAGCATTGGGTGAGTACTGATATACTGTAAAATTCTGTGTTAAAATAGATTGTTTGCATAGTACAATTTATGATTGTGCCATGTACCATCGATGAGGGAAGTGTGATTTTTAGTACCTTGACTTGTTTCCTTTTCTTTTCCTTTTTCCTTTCCTTTTCTTTCCCTTACCGTCTTTCACTTTGAATTGCTTTCCTTTTCTTTATTTACCTTCTTCCTTTCCATTTCTTGCCTCTCATTCCCTTTCTCTTCCTTTCTTTGACCCTTACCTCTTTTTCCCCTCATTCCCTTCCCTTCTCTACCCTTCACTCCCCTTCATTTCTCTACCCTTTCCTGTTTTTTTGTGTTCCAGGTGACCATAAGTTGGTGCAGGCTTGGTTTGACCGTGTGGCTGGTATGCAGGGCTGCCAGGCTGCAGCTCAGAAGGTGCTGCAGGGAAAAGGCCTGCAGGGCATGAAGAGCTACATGCAGAGGCAGCCTGCCCCCCAGAGCAGCCAGTGCAGAGACACAAAGTCATGTAGCAGCAGCCCCACTGAGGTAGAAGTTAGATTTATCAGCATTGCTATTAGACTTGAAGCATTCTTATTGAACATAAAGCATTCACAGGTGCCTCAGTGGTTACTAGACTGGTGCTTTTGCCTGGGGAAACATGTATGCACTGTGATGTTTTCAAGGAGAAGATTTTATTGGCAATTTACACAAGACATTTGAAGTTTGTCTTATGTACAGTATATACCTGCAAGATATACTGTACATGCATACACACAGCTCCCTAGACATATGCATTTCTTCTCAATCTTTTGAATGTGGCCCATGACACTTTTCATGCCCCTCTTTGTCTGTTTTTACTGTACTGCAGCTGAGAGAACTGCCCAGTCCTTTTTTTATTTTATTTTTGTTAAGAAGAAAGTTAAAGCATTGAAAGTGAGGCAAGACTTGACTTCAACTCACTTCAACTAAGTAGGGCTCTCTTGTAAAGAAGATCCAGTCTCAGGGTGAGATTTAACTTGGCTCTATGAAAGCTAAATTAAAACCAGTGTTGGGATATAGAACATGCAGTATATAAGGGTTACATCACTATTTCTCTATTCTCTTTCTTGTGGAGACGTTGGAGGATTTGAACAAGTGTTAATCAAATATATAGCGATAGCATTTATGGTCTCCCATCGGCGGAGGTTGCAGGATGTGTGCATCTCAGATTACTAGTTGTGTCAAATGGCTCTATGTATAGGGGGTTAAGGGTTGGGGTCAAAAGGTCAGGCGAACAAGAGTGGGTGATGTGTGTGGGATGTCTAGTTATAGAACTGGACCCCAAATGTCTTCGGTGCTGATCGGAAATCAGCGTGACTCTTAAGGCCCGACCCTTTGTGATTCCTGACCAGGCTCCTCTTACTTTATAAGTATCACCCCTACTTGAAATGAAAGCATTTTTTTTACCAAGAATTCACTGATATTATTCCTATGATGTTCTCTCCACAGCCAAGACTCTTTTTGACAAAAAAACACCCAAATCTTTGAGCTCATACAATCACACTGAATGGGAGACCAACTTTATGGACAATGGGGGTTTTTTCGCGCCACATTGATATAAAGCTCAATTGGATGTTAACACTCTTAAACTCTTAATCTTATAACACATTATTCTAAATCCATGCACTCAAGGCCCAATATATTAATAGAGCAGCTGGTCTTCTGATTACATTCTTTTGCAAAGTTGTTCATGTTCATATTTGTTTGCTGATTAAACTTTCTAAGATTCTAAAAATAATGTAAATTAATTCTAGTTCAGGCTGGATTTCCCCTCTTCTGTGACATCACTGAAATGTGTTGCTTGAGACGGTTGTGAGAAAATTTCTTGTTCCCACATCTGGAATTAGGACACAAAGTAGTTATTTAATGTAGGCATGGAAACATCTATTTATAAAACTTTCTCAAACTATACACTTTGATGATAGGGCTTCATTTTCCTTAATCTTGAGAACTCATAAGCAGGACTGCCACTGGTCATGGAATTTCTGGAATATCATGGAGGTTTGAGAGGCATATTCCAGACAGGGAAAGTTTATGGATTATGGTTTTCAACTGATTTTATACATTGCATGGCCACTTCTCCACAGTAAGCCCAACTGTCGTGGAAACCAATGAGTACCCCTTTCCTGAGTGTAAAAATCCAGTATTAACAAGCCATATAAAATAGAATCTTTAGGTCATGGAAGAGCTCTGAATTAGTTATGGAAAGACATGGAATATTTGGTCCAGGGTGGGAACCCTGCATAAATCAGTATGATAAAATGGTGGGATAAAAACCCTAGATTTAATAGAATGTCTACTTTTTGGAGACATCCTCAAAGTTGGTTTCAGTGGAATTCCCAATGAATGCGAGTTCCCCATCTCCTGATGTCTCTCTAGGGTGAAGAGGGGGAGCGTGTGGTCTCAGAAGAGGAGATGGAGGCAGCTGCTCTCACCTGGAGTAAAGGTTTGGACAATTGCCCAGTGGCCACAGAGAGACAGCACCCCATGTAAGAACCCTACATTTTATATATTAGGCATTTAGCAGATACTCTCATCCAGAGCGATTTAAAATGAATGAGTTAGGATTGTGAAATTGTATGAAGTACATGAATGCTCTTTTTGAGAAATGTCAGAATTAGAATCAAACTTTTTTTTTACTTGAATAACTGTGGACTTGAATAAGTTTCATCACCCAAAGGGCCCTTTAAACCCATTCAAAGCCTTTTGTACAGTTTCAAGTAAAGCACTGCGAAAATCAACCTGTTTTTTGTCAACTCCTGAACAGTTGATTTAAAAAGTCTTCATCCAACCGGAGTACAGCAGAGTAGCTGCAACAGTAAGGTCATGTACTAGGAATCTGTCCAAGAGGATGTGGACTCTCGAGAAGGGTTATAGATTGATCTGATGGGAGAATCAGAGGGCAGAATAAACTCCATGTCTGTGTCTGTCTTCCTATCAGTCTGCCTCAGGAGGGCAAGCGTAACATCCTGCTGACCAGTGCCTTGCCTTATGTCAACAACGTCCCCCACCTGGGCAACATCATCGGCTGTGTCCTCAGCGCTGATGTCTTCTCCAGGTAGGAGTTTAAATCTTGTAATCTCTTTAATTATTACTCCTTGTTTTGATTTGTTTTGATTGTTTTGATATCATTTTAGTGGCATGGAACCAGGGTGGCTTACAAAATACTGATAATCCATGAACAAAATTTAATACTGTGCATCCTTATGTGCAAATGAAATGCATGCAACAAACACTCACATATTTATATCCATATAAATGCGTACAACATGTGCATACTGTACATGCTACATTTGCATACCTGTAATATAAGTTACTTTTTATTGTGTTTTTATGTAAACTGTATTAGTAGTTCTCCATTTTCCCTTTATCCACCTCACCTGCTCTCTCTCCCTCACTCACTCTCATTGTCATTCTCATTCACTCCTACGAATAAATATAAATTTATTTTTCATTTCCACATCTCTCTCTCTTTCCTCTTCTGTCTTTGTCTGTCTCTCTCTCTCTCTCTCTCTCTCTCTCTCTCTCTCTCTCTCTCTCTCTCTCTCTCCATCCCTCCACTCCTCTCCCCTCCCAGGTATGGCCGTCTGCGTGACTGGAACCTGCTGTTTG
Organism: Centroberyx affinis; assembly: GCF_046629955.1. NCBI lineage: Eukaryota > Metazoa > Chordata > Actinopteri > Beryciformes > Berycidae > Centroberyx > Centroberyx affinis. The sequence goes on from NW_027282213.1 coordinate 86,647, forward strand.
TATGCGGTACAGATGAGTACGGCACGGCCACGGAGAACAAGGCCAGAGAGGAGGGCCTGACGCCGCAGCAGATCTGCGACAAGTACCATGCCATCCACTCCAGCATCTACAAGTGGTTCCAGATTGACTTTGACTTTTTCGGCAGAACCACCACCGAGAAACAGACAGAGTAAGTGGAAAGGAGGGAAGGAGACTGTAGCCTGTTTAGGGTAACAGAGGAAAAGAGAGAGTCCACTGGAGAGGTGTCCGATAATAATCAAATTTACAGTAAATCAAGATCAAGAAATAAGAAGGTACAGTTAACTCAGCAGTCAGATTAAGCAGTGATAACTGTATATGTATTACCCAACTTAAAGGTATGTTTTAGAAAGAGGTGAAGGCCTGGTGAATCTAGGAGAAACAGTCATAAAACTTGATGAAGCTTCTGTTTGAAAATATCGATGAGCTCACTAGATGAAGCCTGGAGGTGAAACTTGCTCCGGTGTATTGATTGTAGCTCTAAATAATTATTAAAGATATGAAAGTAATGGGATGGGCTTGAAGCCTTTCAGTGTGCAGTAGAATACATTCATTGTTGTGTGGATTAGATATCAATTTGTTTGTTTCTAAAAGTGTTTAAAGATGATGTGGTAAGAGTTTTTGCTGGGCTTACCTCATCACTTGCAACAAAAGCAAGGAAATCCAAGGCACTCTTCTTCAATAAAGATGAGACTTTAATCCATGGGTTTGTTGATTGAACAGGATTAAAAAGATAAAAACTCTGATGTGCTTTGGCCTTTGCTTTTGATGGAGTACAACATGAAAAGCATCAAACAGTACCATGTTCTTTGAAAAATGAAAAAAGGCCCATGGATTAAGACTTTTTACTTATTCATGAAAAGTGCTTTGGATGTCCATTCTTAAATTTGAAATATACTAACGCAACACCAAAGGTTACCTTCAGCGTTGTTTTTCTTTACATTTTACTTTGTTTTATATACCAAGTGAATGAAATGGAACTCTCTCCCTTTGTTTTCTTTTTCTATATTACTTACTCCACAAGGTTTATATAACTCATTAGCCAACCTAGCAGAACAGTGTTTATCATTCAATGAGTTGGGAGCCAAAATGGGTCATGGGTCAATGTCTGGTTAGTCCCCTGCATAACAATAATGGCAGTATTTTCATAAGCCTTGGTCCCAGGGCAAGAAACAAATGTTTCCTTTGTCGCCCAGGCCCATTATTTTTAAGAACCCATGAAGAATTTCTGCACTCTCTCTGTCCTCTATCATCCATTCAGGATAGCCCAGAACATTTTCTGGCGACTCCATGAGCGTGGTTTCCTAATGGAGGACACAGTGGAGCAGCTACGCTGTGAGAGCTGCCAGCACTTCCTGGCCGACCGCTTCGTAGAAGGGATCTGTCCCCACTGCAGCTACCCAGAAGCCCGTGGGGACCAGTGTGACAAGTGTGGGCGTCTCATCAACGCTGTGGAGCTCAGGGTGAGTTTAGAGGGGCAGGTTGTACGTGTGTAGTGATGATGAACAGCAAGAGGATGGTGATGGTTAATCTCTGACTGTGGCCATGATGATAATTAGTATGATGATAGTAACTGCCATACCATTTTCTTTGATATTTAGTTTAATTTACTTTCTTGGTGTAATCCACTTTCCCTCAACTTGCCTCATCTACTTCTACTTGAGTTAGTGATTTCCTGCGTTTTTCAGAATGACTTTTGACAACCCCAGAGAAGGGGCCTTAACTTTAATCAAAGGTAGGTGTATGGGCATATAAATTTAGCTACCTAGCCAACTAGTTGATGTGTTTAGGGTTATCAGCACAGACTATCTTGGCCTACCCAGTGTTAATCATTGTTGACCACTGTCCCCTTCAGGAACCCCAGTGTAAAGTCTGCAGGCGGACTCCTGTCATCCGCTCCTCCAAACATCTGTTCCTGGATCTGCCCAAGGTATGATTTTCACACTGCACATTCATAGCCTGGGGTCTCCTTACTCCAGTTTAAGATTTGAATTGATGCATATTTAGTTCTTTCATTGGGCTCAAGTCAGACTTCGCCTGCTTATAGAAAGTGTAAGGTAACCCTGGCACTTTGGCTCTTATCTTAGGACTATAAAACTTCTTGAATGGCGTTAACCCTGAAGTAATTTCATTGCAAACACAGCTTACTCTGTCTGGAGTCATGAAATAAGGGTGTTTTAACTATTCTCATCCTCCCTCTGCCTTTCACAGTTGGAGGCTCAGTTGGAGCAGTGGCTGGAGAAGTCGACCGGTGCAGGAGACTGGACAACCAACGCCAAACAGATCACCCGCTCCTGGCTGAGAGATGGGCTCAAACCTCGCTGCATCACCAGGGACCTGAAGTGGGGAACACCAGTACCTCACCCCGACTTTGGAGAGAAGGTCTGTAATTGTCCGGGTAAAATGTAATTTGTCTCTCGCATCACAAAACTTGCAGTTTGATGGCATTCTTTGTTTTTAGGCTGTTCAGTAAGTATTTCTTTATGTGGGGAGGACAAAATGCCCACACAAGCTAGAAATTTGCTTTTCCTTTTTGTTTGGTAAACATAATATAGGCCTATAGCTTAGCCATATTGCCTGCTGAGAAGATGATGAATGCAAACGCTTCATATCTAAGGTCAGTTCTTTAGTGAGCAAAAATTTTCCTTCATTTACTGTTGAAGAGTGTTCATGGAACCATAGTTATCCTTAACTCACATTCTCAACATATGTACACCAGTACACGGTACTTCGATTACAACTGCATACCATCACATTGAAGCAACACTGTTTCCCCACGGTTCCCCACTCATTGTAGTCAACAGGGATACTGCAGTACTCCCCAACAGCAGACATGTGCTTTACTGTGGCGCTTTGCTTTCTAGCTCTGGCTTGTCTTAACCATTTTGGGAAACTGACCACTTCTGTTAGTATGCATGCAGTGTTAGTACGATGCTGCAGTGGCTTTTCAATTGATTGACATTGGGTGCTAACTGACTGAGTGTTTTTCCCCACACAGCAATACGTCAGGTATTTTGTTCCCTAATCCTACTCTAATAGTCATCGACATGATTAACTGTTGTGTTTGCTAAATATCCAGGTCACTGCGCATCCTGAGGATTTTTAGATTTTTTTTTCTTCTTTTTTTAGTATGTCCTCCTAATCTCTGTTTCAGTTCAATTCAATTCATCCACAATTCACTTCTCTAATACAGAAATGTAGAAATACAGTACTTCATTATAGTACTATATAACATTCAGACTGAAAAATGTGACCGCTGTCACTCATGATTGTCTTGTTTCCTCTGCAGGTGTTCTATGTGTGGTTTGATGCTCCTATCGGCTACCTGTCCATCACCGCCAACTACACAGACCAATGGGAAAAGTGGTGGAAGAATCCTCAACAGGTACTTTCCCTCAACTCACATGTTGGCAGAATTGATTTGACGAACCAACCAGCCTACTGAGACAGAGGGTCGGCAGTTCATGTGTCCTGTTTACAACACAAAACGGTTTGGATTGCTTTTTCATTGCCCCATCCGGACAAGTTAATGTGATAAACAGAAGAGGAAAGAATCTGCTGGATTATGAATTAAATTCACATCCAGTTTGTTACTCATAGCTACAAAGAACAGACAGTAGATTGGGTTGAAGAAAATAAATTCATGCACAGATATTCTTTATAGCATTATTTGTTCCTATCTCCTCTACAGACATTGACCTAACTCAGAACTTCTGGGTAAAGGGAATTACAATCAAGAAAGACTGATATTACATTATTCACTTTATTACAAAGTCGTCCATCTGCACATTGTCTAGCCGATTTGTACTTATAACCTAATAATCAACAATAGTCAAAACTAGCTGAGGCAGATATTCCTCATTTTTATGTAATCTCTCCAACCAGTTCATGAAAGCTACATTTAAGCACTCATTCATTAATTTACATGAGGGTTTTATGAAAATGCTGAATCATTAAAAAGACTTAAAACCCTATAGATAAAAAGACATTTGCTCCTACAACCTAGCTATGTTCTTTACTCACACTGACTCATTTCATCTCTTTCCATCTAAAACCCTAGGATTCAGTTCCTGTGGTGTGTGTATGTGTGTGTTTGTGTGTGTTGGCCTATATTCACAGAGCAGATAGAGAGAGAGATAGATGGGGGGTTGGGGAGAGCTGATAAGTCCTCTTTGAACTGGATGATCTCATGATGATCTAATATGATGTCATCCTCACACTGCAGTTCTGTATTTCTGCCACCAGGTGGAGCTATATAACTTCATGGCCAAGGACAATGTGCCATTCCACAGTGTGGTGTTCCCCTGCTCCCTACTGGGAGCTCAGGACAACTACACCCTGGTCAACCACCTCGTTGCCACTGGTAACAACCTTTTTTGTTGCTTTTGATTGACCTTTTTCAATTGATTGCTAAAAACTGCTATCAATTTCACAAGTTGATTCATTATTTGATAGATTATTTGGTTGATTGATTTTAGGGTTCACAGCAGATTTTTGAAAAGGTACTTTGGTACCGGCACATTTATAATATACATACAACTTTACACTAAATATAAAAGATTATGGTGAAATTGCTCTATCTTAAAAATGACCACACACACACACAATAAAAAATACAGACAAAATAAATTGTTTTTCATTTATTATAGACTCAGGTGTCCTCACTGATCACATTCACACAGGACAGGAAATATTATTGGCATGGGCTCAGCGTTGACAGTGACTTTATACTACACTTGTGCTGTATCTTCCCCTCAGAGTATCTGAACTACGAGGACACAAAGTTCTCCAAGAGCCGCGGTGTTGGTGTGTTTGGAGACATGGCGAAGGACACAGGCATCCCCTCCGATGTGTGGCGGTTCTACTTGCTGTACATGCGTCCAGAGGGCCAGGATTCAGCCTTCTCCTGGGCTGACATGGCTCTGAAGAACAACTCTGAGCTGCTCAACAACCTGGGCAACTTCATCAACAGGTTGGTGGTAGTGGGATGGAATTGTTTTTTCAGGGTTTATAAGGAATTCCTGCTTTTTAGCTGTGACCAGCAGCTAGTGTAAGTCACTCTGTTGGTTGGTCGGTAGGGTTAATCTGTCAGTTCCAAAAATTTCAACAAACCTCACTGTGCATAATAGAGCTGCAGGATACAGAGATACAACACTATATGTTTCTCAGGCAGCCACACTGGTGCTTTAGCCCACTTGGTTGGGCAGCTTCCATGCGAACGTCCTGGGTTCTGATCCTGGGGTTAGCAAATTAAACAGAGTTTGACTCTGAAACCCTGCAAGCACAGAATGTTTATATTATGCTATTTGACATGGTCAATTTAAAAGGCTACATTTTTCCACCAAGATACTAAGAAAAGAAATGTCCACCAAGTGTAATCTTTTAGTTTGATAACACTGAGTGATGTTGCGCATGGTCAAGAATAGGCCTAATCATTCAGCCTGATCAGTCAACCAGTGAACAAATAATCAGACAAGCCTCAGGTGACTCATATTTTGTACACAAGTGAAAAAAAAAAAAAATAAGCAGCAGAACTGCCATCTAGTCCAATTACCTACTAAGTTTTAAAGATCGCTGTACTCTGAAAAAGTATGTTACAGCAAAAACTATTATAAGAGGTTCACCCCAGTTTTCTAAATTTGTTTGGGATGGCGTAATTTAGCCCCAGTTACACCGCCTCAGATGATTTTTAAAAGATCACGGTTAAATCCTGCATCAAAGATTTTTCTCAGCGGAGTACCTTGATCTTCAAAATTGGTCTGGGGCAGCAACGCTGATGCTTAATTGGTTCAAAAATATCTTGTAGATTGCATCCACCCTAAGGTGTTGGAGGTGGAAAGTACTCAGCTTTAGAGAAGGAACTGTGTCCTTGCCTGGATCCAGCCCCTGAATCACTATATCATTAGCTACGTCCACTGTATGCACACTTTTTCAAATTGTAGGTGATTCAGGGTTCTGGCGTTCCTTTTATCTATGTCATTATTTGATCGATTAGGGAAGATTCAATCACTGTAATTCAGTGTGAATAGTTCTTTATTCCGGCATGAATTGACATAAATGCTTTTTGGTCTGGCAGACCTTCCTCAGAAGCTGAGATGTGTAAAATATAGAATAGTTTGTTGCGTCAGATTGTAACTTTCTCTATATAAACGTCCTCCTGATATACACATGAAACTCATTTCAAAAATGACTTGTTCCAGACTCACCTACCATTTAGAGGCGATGAAGGAGCTCACACTATACAGAGGCTCATTGCAGTATACTGTTGTGTTAGTTTACGCTGGCTGAGAACTGCATTACATCTGGCAACAAAATCTATAATTTATGAACAATTAGCAAGTCAAGTAACAAGCCCTTCCCTCTCTTTGCTCTCGCTTTCTCTTCCTCTCTCTCACTGTCTTTCTGTATCCGTTCCAACTTTTTTCCCCAACCCCCTTTTTTTCCTCTCTCTCTCTATATGCCTCATTCACTGTCCACCCATATCTCTCTCTCCCTCTCTCTCTCTTTCTCCCTCCATCCTCCAGAGCTGGGATGTTTGTCAGTAAGTTCTTTGAGGGCTGTGTGCCTGTCATGGAGCTACAGCAGGAAGACAAGCGGCTCCTGGCACAGGTGGGCTGGGAGCTGCGCCAGTACATCCAGCTCTTGGACAAAGTCAAGTAAGAACGCTCAAATCTCAAATCACATACTTGTCAAAAGCAGTGCTGAGGGGCACTGTAATGTAGATTGAAATTGATATGCAGTCATTTAAATTAAAGTGACAATGAAATTCTGTTTTTCTTTAATCAGTTTAATTCAGTGACTCTAAAAATATAATTTTCAGTTTGGGTTCATTACCAGTGCTAAATTGGTAATTGCATCAAATTCAGTTTCATCTCGACACTAGAGGTAAAACATAATTGTTGATGAAACCATAAATGACAATGTGGGTTGTGGTTGCAGTACTTCCTCAAGTCAGTTTCATGTCATCAACGTGTTTTCTTTGAAATGTTCCACCAGAATTCGTGACGCTCTGAAGCACATCTTGAACATCTCTCGCCATGGCAACCAGTACATCCAGGTCAATGAACCCTGGAAGAAGATCAAGGGAGGAGATGCAGAAAGGTATGTGTGTGGCCTTATTCAAGTCACCTCAGTCTGTATCAATTTCAATTCAGTGTAATCTCTGTAATTCCATACAAAGGGAATGTATCTGCAAGTGTCGCAGTTTGTGAACTGTCATACAAATGTGTGTGCAATTCTCATTCTCTGCTAAAACACACAGAGACTGACCACTCATCTTTTGAAATATGGATAAATATTCACAGTCATGAATGAGTCCTCTGGGTGTAGTTGATGCAGCAAACAAGCAAAAATTTATTTGATTTAACAAAGATTGAGTTAATAAGATTTCATTTGATAAGACAGAAATACATACATGTGTGTATTGCTGACTAGAAGAGTGATCATGAAAATCTAATTTCTGTCCGACTTGAGATAAATTGGGAAATTGGCATTCAAGATGTGACTGACTGATGCCTCTTTTCTCCTCTTCCTCTCCAGGCAGCGTGCGGGCACAGTAACCGGTGTGTCTGTGAATATTGCGTGCTTGCTGTCGGTGATGTTATCGCCATATATGCCAACAGTCAGCCAAACCATCAGGGACCAACTCAACGCCCCTCACTCTTGCATCACTATCATGTTGCAAGGCGCTGGCGCCTTTGTATGTTCCCTAAATGCTGGCCACCGCATCGGCACTGTGAGTATGGCCTCGAAAGGCACACACACACACACACACACACACACGCTCACACACATACATGAGCATACACACAATCTGAACTTGTGGAACCTGCAGTAGATTTACACTGGGTGATACAAGGAGGATGCAACAATTAGTATGTCAATATATCAATACTCTGGAGGACACACATGTGCGATGATACACACATGCACACATACACAAGAATAATAGCCCAGAAGGTGTTTCTAGGGCTCAGCCATAGCACAGCAACTTTCTCTCAGGCCAGTTGTCCCTTCAGGCCTAACAGTGGTGACTCGTGTCTGCAGCCTACACTGCATGCGGCCTGTGAGGCGGTCGTGACTGAGGTCTCCACGCGACGAGCAACTTGTGTTTTTTCTAGTACGGAATGATGCGATCTTAGATAAGCTCGCGTCACACCGAGACTATACAGCGTTCATGTGCACACAACATCTCTAACAAAACAGCCTTTGTCATCAGTGCAATGCTCCCCTCAAGAGTGGCGGTCATGACTGAGACAAATTTTTCCAATACACAATTATCTGCATGGTTGCATAATCCTTTTTGTTCAAAGAGGAAAATAGAGCCTCCAGGTTAAATTTTCCAGCTATATTGGCCTTGGGCTGGATTCATAATTACAAACTTTTTAAATATTCGTCTACAATTACATTGTTTTTTTCCACCTTTTGTTGCCCCTGCCTCCCCATTCTGTCCCCAGGTCAGCCCATTGTTCCAGAAACTGGAGGCGGACCAGATTGAGGCTTTGAAGAAGAAATTTGGTGGACAGCAGGTATTTGATGTTTATGATGCCTAATGGTCTGTGCAACAGCTCAGTCAGGTCTTGTAGAAATATAGGTAGACTATTTATGAATAATGAAATAAAAAAAAAAAATAGATAAAGCATTGCGTGAAGCATCACCGCACATCGGCTTCAGTCACACTGCCGTCGTGAATAAGAATTTGTACTTAATTGCAGTGCCTGTCTGGTAAAATAATGATAAAAAAAAGAAAACATACCATAAATATTTTAATTGTATATCACGCATCCATTTTGTAGGTAGGAATGATAGGTCTTTAAAGTCCAACACCTCAGTGCCTGTCTAAACCTTCTCCTCAACCTCTCCTGCCTCTAGCCTGAGGATGAACCACCTACGAAGAAGGTATCCAAGGCCGTGTGTGTGTGTGAAGAGTCCACCGTAGTGCTGCTCTATTAATGTTCATTACCACGCGCCTGCACTAACACTAGCAGCTCGTCTAACATCGTCATATTTGTGTATTTGAATTCCACTCATCCCTTGTCCAGTGTGATTCATTCCGTCCATTCATACCGTCATGACTCATAAAATCTCGCCGACATTTTGAGTGATGAGTGATATTATGTGAAATGAAATAAGTAATCTCTTGAAATAATAACCTTCATACGCCTCAAAATCGAATATCTCCATCTGTCTATTTCCAGCCTCAGAAGACAGCTCCGAACGCTGCCAACGCCAAGCCCGCCGATGCGCCAGCCGCTGCTGCTGCTGCCGTGGCGGCGGCGGTGAACGGAGCGGACCCAGACAGAGCCAAGCAGCTCACACAGGCCGTGGCTGAGCAGGTGAGATCGCCGGCTGGCGGCGGCATGGCGTTGATCCGTCAACTGTTAACTTAATTGTTCTATTTTAAGACACTGTGGGATTAATTACCTGTCATAGGCCTTTTTATTAGAAGGAGACTGGGCAGTCGCAACACTTTTAATTACATCAGACTCAAAAGGATTCTTTTAATTGCATTGCCTTTCGTTTCAAATCGGATTCCTTTAACTGGATACCAAAGCGGTTGCCGTCTTCCTTGAGCGATGAAAATTATTTCTCGAACAATCAAACCATGGACACACCAAACTATTGGGCATTGGACAACTGAAAGTAGCCACATGTAATTATTTCACTGATCCGCTTCACCATTTGACAAATCACCCGGTAATGCGCAAGCTTCAAATTATAAGATTGTGACTTTTTTTTTTATATCAAAATTGAGTTCCACATATTCGTGATCTTTGGGCGTTACCGTATGCTTGAGTGGTGTTATTGTTTAGAAAATAACCTTTTGGGGTAAAATATTTTAAAAGATGGAAAAGTACATAACCGTTTTGCCAGCTGGTATGTCAGATCTTTGCTGCTCAATATCTCGAAACTGCAAACCGCCCAGATAGAACCTTATAATTCCAAGCTCAGGAGTGGCTACTGTAATGACTTCGTTTTTAATTTCAAACAAAAAACTGTTTGTTTTTTTTGTCCATCTGTGTTGAAGTGTTTTATCAAACACAGTTGAACAAGTGTGATAAATGTATCACACCCTGTCATCTTATCTACTACAGGGGGACAAGGTGCGAGCGCTCAAGGCCCAGAAGGCGGAGAAGGCCGTGATCACAGCAGAGGTGGCCATGCTGCTGGACCTTAAGAAACAGCTGGCTCTGGCAGAGGGGAAGAGCCCCGAGCCCACAGCTCAGAAGGGCAAGAAGAAATGAGACAGAGAAAAAGAGAATAAAAAACTGGTGGAGGTTAGTCAGAGGAAGGAAAGAGTAGAATGGTTTGAGGTATGATACTGGAGAATGAGAACAAGATGTATACTAAGAGAGAGATGAGGGTATTAGCTTAAGGCAAAGCCGTGACAGGATCTAAGACAATGTGGTATTGGCACTGAGGACTAATGAAATGCTGGATAGGCCGACGGGGAAATGAAAACACACAAAGAGAGAGTCAAATGAATACAGCTACAGAATGGAGGGATTTTTCCAAATCCCTACACCAAAAGAAACTGATTTTATACTCTGGCTATGTGATAAAGTCAGCATACGATATTAGTGTTGGAAGGTGTGTTGCGAATTTAAACACGTTTTTTATATCCCCTGGAAAATTGTTATTTTGCCATTTGCTACAAATATCCTTTTCACATCAAGAAAATAAATTTATCATATGCAGCCAGAAATTGTCCGGGTCCCCCCCCCCCCCCTTTCTCAATTACCTGAATTGTATTTTTTTTCCTCCCACTACTTCTTTACATAAACTCATTCATACGCAATTCATTTCTATAAAATAAGCAATCAAATAAGCATTACATGACACTGAAAATTGCCCAATTTTTCTTTTATTGCAAATTTGAGATTACAGTGAAGAACAAACTAAATGCTATGGTAAAATACATGTATGTTTATGCTGTCAATGGAAAAGGCCATGCAAATTATCCTAAGATTAACAATTTATGTGACTACAATGAGAAAGTAACAGAAATAGAGGATATGTTGGTATATTACAGTACGGGCCGTTACAGTACAACTCGATATATTACAGGATTATATAAAAATAGTAAATCAGGGTAGAACAATACATATATAGTAATTCTACCGCTAATTCCCATTTTGATAGAAAAAGGTCAGCATAGAAAGTATAGCCGGGTCCTACTCACCATATCTAAATACACATACACACAAGCCATGGGTTATAAAAAAAACAAAGTAAGAAATTTTTCTCCTGAAAATCATTCTCTCATACTCACACTGCACTGGGCACTTTCAAACTTTTCCTGAGCTCCTAAACTCTCCATGAACTGGGGCAAATAATCTCTGTTAGCCAGATTGCAGCCCTTTAAAGGAGGAGTCACAATTTATTGCAAAATGGTGGGAAGGGATGACAGTGAAATGCTCTCTCTAAATTAACATCAAGTTCCTTTCTGTCCTACGTACAAATCATTAAATACTTAAATTTTTTTGCAATGCTTTTGATGGACCTTAGCGATAGGCATTCTTAAAGTCGATAACAAAAACACTTTCATCAGAAGCATTGCATGATTTGCTCTCAGCTTTCTGTTCTTCCATTTCCCTTACATGCAGTGTCTCTCTACATTTGCCGCAATGCCGCTGCAGCCCCTTCTCTCTGTGGCTTTCCTTGTCTTGACTTTCATCACTTTCCTTCTCTTACTATCTCTTGCTCTCTTGTCTTTTCAGAAAATCTAGTTTCTTCCATAAAAAAAAATTCTTTGGTTTCCATCTTGCCCGTTCTAAGAGACATTTCATGGCCACCATATTACACCTTTCCCAACCACTGCTTATTCCAATTCTGTAGGACCTGTCATCTCTTTTTCTGTCTGTCTGTCTTTCCTTCCTTCCTCTCATTTCCTGGTGTTGACTAGTCTCTCTATCAGGGCTCTACGTGTCCTCTGTACCTCCTCTCCCAGCCTCTCAATCTCTGCCTTCAGACGCTCGTTCTGCTCAGTCAGCTCCTGCACCTTCCTCTCGTTCTCCTGCTCTCTTTCTTTCCGGCTCTTCTTCGCAGAAGAGAAGGAAGAGGACGAGCGCGAGGCGGAGGAGGCAAAAGAGGACAGGGCGCCGGTGCCCCTCTCGCTGGTGCTCCTTTTGCGTTTTCCCAGGCGGGAGGACGGGTAGACGGACGGAGAGGAGACGGGCGAAGAGGGAGAAGAGCAGTTCTGAGACGGCGACTGGGAGGCCGAAGAGGAGTAGGACGGAGAACCGGGGACACAGGGCAGTTCCTCCTCGCTGGCCGAGGGAGACGAAGGATGGACGTTAGCCTGGTGATGATGATGATAACCGCCACTGATAACTGCTCCGCTTGGATCCACCATTCCCACTCCTCCCTCGCTCAGCAACTCAAAGAACTCCGGGGGCAGCAGGTCACCTCCGCCCGAGCCAGATCCCTCTCTCCTGCTCTCGCTCTCCGCCCGCCTCTCTTCCGCCACAGCTGGACTCAGGCAGGAGGAGGAAGAGGAGGAGGATGACGAGGAGGTGTGATGCAGAGGCTGGGAGTTGTGGATCTCCTCCGTCACCCTCTGGACCCCCTCGCCCCACGTCTGGCCTCCGTCCGTCAGCCACGTCAGAGAACAACTCTCCAGAACATCCAGAAACTCCGGCTCCTTCTACAACCGCAGGCGGAAAAGAGAGAAAAACAAAAAGAAATGTCAAGACCGGTCAAAAAGTGTTAAATCTCATGTTACTTGTTGATTACACATCACTTGATATGTGAATGGAATTTTTCCTTCACCAAACTAAACAAAACTTGAACGTAAATCAAAAAAAAATTTAAAAGGCAAACACAACAGACCAAAAGACTAACACTCATCACGGGTGTTGTAGCCATCCGTCATTCTCCCAACTACTGACCTCGGTGCATGGGGGGGCACGCGCCAGCTTCGCCCCACCCGTGTCGGAGCCCAGAATATCCTGCAGGTCCTCATACCACGCCTCCAACTCTGCACCACACAGCGGCCCCACGCCAGGGGGGTACGGCGGGGGCAGGTGTAGCCACTCGGCAGTCATCTCGCCACTCAGTCGCAACGCACAGATACTCGGCCACACAGTTCACACTGGACCTGAGGGGGGCGGCCGCCAGACACCGGAGGGTTGGCAGAGCGGGGGAGAGAGAAAGGGAAGAGCGGCAACGTGTTAGATGATTGACATGTCAGTGTAACTCCGCCTTCTTCGCTTTAATCTCCTCTGCACTGCAACTAGTTGAGTTGTGAGTTGTAGGAATGTTGAGATAAATGGTGTAAATCCCTACTGCTGAGAAAACTGTACGCAGCCTTTTATAGCTATAATTATTTACACCAAGATAAAGCAAACTAGAGCAGTCAAAGTACAGTGTATTGTGTAATAATTCACTCAGTTGTGAAATGGCAGAACAGTGACACTGAGTGAGCAAATAACTGTACTGCAGTAAAATTGCTGATAACAGAAATTGGAAGAACAAAAGCAAGATGCTGAAAGTAGATGTAGATCACTTCATTCCAAAAATCTGTTAATGAAGAAACCAACAAACTGATTGAATGAAAAGGCTGAGTTCAACTACATGCAACATTCAGAATGTCAAATATGATGGATAAGAAGAGCAATTCACCTTTGGAAAGTCTCTTTTAATCAAGTCTGCCAATTTGTTGGAGATAACTTGTCCCAACAATTCTGAAAGAAAAAAAAATGTATTCACTTGGTTAGTCATGTTTTATTAAATATTTCTTGCAGGTGACATAAAATTTGCTGAGATTTCAGAATCAAAATGATGATTTGCACAAATACAAGACGAGCCCAGACTGGAAACAAAAAGGTAATTCAAGCTCGAGACTCAGGGCAGCTTTGAAAAAATAAACCACAAATATTGTCAATAATTCTAATGTGATCAACAGGGATGGAGAAAACAATACAATTCAGGTCACTCTGTAGTAAACAAAGACCGAAATGTTCTCTACTGCGCCCCCTGCTTTCTACGGTCCTCAAAAACACGTTGGGATCGATAAACAAGTCTTAAAATGGGGACGAGTATATCTCAATATTGATCCATCCAGGTCTGACAATCCGTTCCACAGTTTTTATTAATTGCGTATAGCTGTCCCAAATCTAAATGAACTTAACCGGTTCTAGCCGTTCAAACACCATGATCCTAAAAAACAAGGCGTGTGAAACATGCTTTTCATCCAATTCATTTTGTTTCTTTTTCTCCTTTTTAGAGATAGGCTGTGACGTGCAAAATAAAATACAAAACACTACAAACCACATCCCTACAATGATTTAGAGTTGTTGTCATTGATGTTAGTTACAAAGTTATAAAAAAAAAATATACATATTAAAGTCATCTTCAAATTGACTTGCTGTCAGATGCAAAACTTCCCCGTGTGGAGTGCGATCAGAAGCACGGAAACGCCACTTGTTTAGTAAATAAGACGTACTAATTAAATATTAAGTTATTATTACATTTTCTTGACATTTTATGATGAAAGGTTTTTTTTCTGAGTTACATGTTCACTGTAAGCCAAGACAATTACGTCATGGAAATATAAGTCCAGTAGGAGGAATGGGCGAAACAAAAGGGAGCGTACAGAAAAAAGGAAAAGAAAGACAACAGGGGGGGGAGAAAAAGACTAAGAAAACAGTACTTTTCTTTTAATTGGAGATATTTACTCTAAATGGATTTGTCAAATGTGTCAAAATGGGAAAAAAACGAAACGTCAAAATAAAAAACCGTTCTCTCGTGTCAACAGCTCACTTATTGTCAAGACGACAGGGGAAGAAAATCTTTGCTCGTATTGAAGTTTAATTACATGTCAGAATATTGACAATATTGGCTGTGGCGACAAAATTCACAAAACTCTACAACACGTTTGGCACGCTCAGCTGTCAAAACTTCCAATAAGTCGTGGCTTGACAACTCGGCAGACGAGCACACTCAGACAAAAGGCAGGGGAAAAAACCCGACAAGTTGTTCTGTAAATTGTGATTGATTTGGACAACTGTTTTCTAAAAAAGGAATTGGGAAAGTTGCCAAAAACATGCACATTCTTTCCCTAATGCAACAGCAGTCCACCAGAGGCTTGAAGAGTAAATTAAGTAACGTTTACTCTCTTATTAAAGACCCGGAAAAAAAAAGACATCGACCGCAGTGGCGAAAGTGTGAAACAAAATATTCTCCACTTACCCTTTTTCTTTTATTCGCTCGCCTTCTCGACTGTCTTGAATACGAAGAATGTAGATATTTTAGTAAAGATTGGTGATAGCTCATGTTAACCATTGTTCAGTCTTGATGGCTGAATGTGATTTTTCGGAAACTCCCGGCGGTGTTTATATAAGGGAAAGGCCAACCGAACTATGTGGAGAAGGCAGGTTCCTCACAACCGAACCGGGGCGTTTAGGCGTGACTGCGATGACTGGCGCGCTGACGGTCCAATCGGGAACGCCGAGGTAAGATCTTCTCCTTGGCGACATCCAATGGGGTGCACGCAAATGAATACTGAGGCGGGGCCTCGCTGGCTTTGCTAGTTGTTCCCCTATCCCGTATAGTTTGTACGACCAGTCGATGTGATGCAGTCATAAGACGGCCAGGACGAATTTGGGGCGTATGGGAGTCACATGAAAGGAATGATGCAATGCTTGGCAACCAATTTCTAGTTGGGGATAACACCAGCAGAATCAGAACATGTTTTATTTAACAGTGTTGGCTCTAACAAAAATCTAAAAATATACATATATGCAAGGATATCTTATGTCGAAGAATCGTTTGTTTCCGTTGCACAATACAGTTTCCTTGCGAATTAGGTGTATTGTGGTTAAAAAAAAAAAAACTAAATTATGTATCTATAATGCTTCGTTTCTCGGGACATTTTTATTAACTGTGAAAACGTTTCCATCAGCATATTTTCACCTGACTTTTGACTGCAGGTGTCCATCTCAACTTCACTCACATCACTCACCCCCCTCATATGCTTTACAGTACAGGTTCATTCATTAAAAGAACAGTCTTAACCCCGAACATACAACTTATATCGGCTGTGTGGCGCTGGAGGTCAGGTGTCTTTTATTTGTGAGGTATTTGCCGCATGGCTCCCTTTTCAAACACATGCCAGTGTGTATTGAAGTATTCTCAGACATTTCATACCGCGCGCTCTGTTGCGCTCCGCGAGATATCAAAACAACCCGACGGAGCGTCTTTCGCGCGAGCGGGGGTGCTGGGTGTGTTCCATCATCAACAGCCCACTATAGTACTGTAGCAGACCGGTGCTTTTGATGCCTGCTTATAAATTCAACTGAATAAGCTTCAGTGTTGATGATGAAATACAGCGGGATTTAATTAGTCCGGGAGCAAAACTTTCATTCCGTTTCATTGTTTCTGATAGCTGTGTGATCTTTTTTATTTTGTCAATTAACATGTTTTATTTCTTTACGAAAAAAAAAAAATATTGTAATGCTAGAATACATTTTAGAAGAATACTATACAAATATCACAAATAATTACGATAATGGACGATAAGGTCACTATAAACTCACAATTGAGTATGATAGACACCGTATAGGAATATTATAGTGTTATCATAGCAGATAGAAATACGATAAAACTCACTATTGTACCATACACACTATAACTCCCTACATGAATGTTATAGTGATTTAATAAATAAATAGCCTACCACAAAGTTCAATGAGGTCGCTCGACCTCAGACACACTGAAGCGTCTATAGGAATGTTATGAAAATATTATAGTGCTGGGTTATGGAGAGTAAAGAAGAAAACAAAACATGTGACAGTGATATTAAAACAACGTGTTTTATCATGTTGTACTCTCATGTTAGTTCTTAACCCCGTTTCTGACACTTCTGCCCTAATCCCAAACTCAGCACACAACTGTTTTTAATGCATGGTGCAACGTGCACGGCTCAACATGCACAGCCCTAGCAACAGCGCCAAGTAGCGAATAGAAAGCTCAAATACTGTCTCTAGGACCCGGGTTAAAGCGCTGCAGGAAGCACCATTAACACGTCACGACTTGAGTGGCTGTTGCTGAGTAGTTCAGCATACTTTCTCTCCCCGGCTCTACCTCCCTCCCTCCCTCCTCCCTTCCGTCTGTTTATTTTGTCAGTCCCGTCGTCTGTGTTGTATTCATTATAAAACATTGTTTACAACCCCAGATCTAGGTTGCTGCCGCTTTTTTCCCCCAATACGGTCCGATGATAGTTCCTGATGTTTTTCTAATTGACGCTCTTTTGAATTGAGACCTCAAAAAACAAACAAACAAAAAAAACAACAACTTACAAATTAAGTCAAGATATAATATTTACTCTTTATTCTGAGTGTGTGTGTTAATAAGTCATGATGATGATGTGAACCGTTTTCTTTTTGTGTCTTTTGTTATTGTTCAGCGTGGCTGGTGTCAAGAAAACGGAACTGACAGAATGTAAACAAGTGCTCCAAACTGTTAATTGTCTGTTTATGTAAACCAGCTCTGGATATTGTAGCTTTTGTAAACATGATTGTCATTCATTACTGATGATTGTAGCCTAATTGGAGAGATCAAGCACTATAATGTTGCTGTAATGTTGCACTTGCTGTAGCCGAGTATCAATCACTAAATTCATTCTCACAAAGCATTGTCTGCCTTGCCATGATGTAATTTAATTTATTTGATTCTTTTTAGCCTGTTGAAGCGTGGATAAAGGTTTTTTGTTATTTTTCTTATTTGCTCTTTGTCATGTTGCCATACATTCAGAATCAATATTTATGTTTGAACATAGAAAGAAATTTAAATTAATGTATAGAGTTATTATCCACCAAATCATATTTAGGCTGTTGTTTTCTTTTGTTTTTCAGGCAGAAAGAGTCTGGGGAATTTCCAGCGACCAAGCTCCCTTCTTTCTGTCCTGTGCCCTTGGTCAAGGCTCCACGCCCCACTCCCCCTCACACACACACACACACACACACACACACACACCAGCTGTCGGAATCCTTCCCCTCTATGAACTGCGACCAACTGATACAGCTGTTAACATGTACTGGTGATACAGTAAATGTTTTACCCCTGGCTTGCCCTTTTCTCATCGTCTTACTGTGTTTCACCTCTTCTCCTGAGTCCCTGACAACCGGCAGAGAGACACACACCTCGCCTCATCAACAACTATCACAGTAGTTTACTAGATCGGGAGAAATGTTGGCCTATTGGTGAGAGCCGGGGGAAGAAGTGTCCAATAAAACTCTGTATTTTGGATAAGATCTAATTTTAAACTGGAGTGTGAATTCCTAAGGTCGTGATACACCAATAAGATTTTAAGGCAATACGGCAATATGAATGGGTAATTGCCAACAATTATGACAGTATTTTATTTAAAAACTATTTTGTCATTAAGCTTTTGCTCCCCATTGCCTACCGTTATTGCATTTGTCTCATTTGCCAATTCCCGTCTGTGCCGAGGCCAATATTGCAATTCTCTATTGTCTCAAGAAGATGCCCATTAATCATCTCCTTTACATTTTATTTCCTCAAGAAGTTGCCCATTTATCATTTCCTTTTAAAGGGGATTGTCCAACTCTCACATGCAGCGACACACTCTTCATGTACACAAAGTCAGAAGTTATTTCAAGGTATGTTTTTGGGAGAGTTGTCAAGCCACTTAATCCCACCTCTCCCCAGATTTACCAGCTACATGCCACATCCACTTGTTGTTAGGCATGATTTCCGTGTTTGGAGCTTTAGGAGACTTTCTAGATAATCTTGTTAGTCCATTAAACCCTATTTACCCCCTATCCTTCCCTCTGCTTACCCTCCCTTCACTCCCCTCTTCCCTTTTTTCATTCGCTCCCCAGCTTCATTCTGCCCCACAACTGTATCCACCCTCTTCCTCTCTCCTCCCTCTCTCCTTCAGTCCAGGCTCCTCACCTGTCCAGACCCATTCAGGAATTCTGACAAACTGAGAGAAACAGAGGCTCTGAGCTCCCTGCCTCCTCTCCGCAGGTGATTTTTGACTCGTCTGAAATCGGTTGATCTTTCTCTGCATCAACTTTTACTTGCCTCCTTTTTAGTTTCAGCTCCGTTGTTGTTATTGTTTATATTATAATAACAGTTATTATAACTAAATAATTAAGCACCAAGGTGTGGTTATTAATAATAATAATAATAATACATACTGTAATAATACACAGTTTGGGGCTGTGAATATTACTTTGAAATCTAATCTGTTAAAATATTTGATTACACGGAATTGTAATCAGTCTCTGATTATTTATCAGACTGATTTTTGATTACTTGAATATATAAATCAGATGGACAGTTTATTCCAATTTACAGACTTTAATTTTAATGTGTTATCATTACCGTCTAAAACCATTATCAATGTGATATGATTTCTCAATGATTTCTCGGCATTCACGTACATGTCAAAGATAAGACATAAGAAGAAAAAAAAAGGCAAAAGCAAAAACCAAGCCAAAGGAGAGACTGAAGGGCATTAAACATTAAACGCCTGTCTGAACAGGTGGGTATACTGGCAGTGAGACAGACACTCCAGGCTCTTCCTCCATCCTCCTCTTCCCCTCCTCTTAGTTTACCCTACCTGCACCAGAAACAGAGGTTTTGTAGCAATTGGTGCTCCCTATAGCCTCTTCTCTGCTCAGCCCCACTGTAGACAAGTGGTGCTGCCTGAAGTCTTAGGAGCCTAAATATCTACTTTGTCCAGTGGGGTGGGAGTTGGTGGGGCTGGGGTGGGGGGAGTTTGAGTTTTGTCATACCAACACCAGGTTGCTGCTACGAATCAGCAGCTGCATTTCCACTATAGGGTCAAGAATAACTGGGCCTTAATTCATACTTATGTTGCTATATCCCCCCTAAGAATATTTGTTTGGGTTTGTATCTTGTTGCTAAAATCAGTCATTTTTAATTTGGGCTACAGTTCATTCATTCATTCATTCATTTATTCATTCATTCATTCATTGTCTTTACCTGCTTATTCCTATTCAGGGTCACGGGGTGGGCTATAGTTTGACTTATAACTTTGAGCTGACCCCTAGGCAAAGCCCAATTGGTAAAGCTGTGGAAATGTGTCTTTTGACAGATGGGGCTGGGCTGGTCCAATCTAGAAAACCAAAATAGAAGGACATGATATACAGTACACGGTATGTCTCTGTGCTCATCTGGGGCATTCCCCTCGGAGTGGAAGCTCTGGGTCTAATTCCCTGTAAGTCAAACTTGATCTGTCCCGGCCGAGCTGACCGCTCTCCGGGCCCTCTGTCCTCACAGCTCAGCCCCCCCAACATGTACAGGAGGGAAAATGGGAAGCTGGGATCCATACTCAACTCCTGTTCCCCTCTGAAATAAAATATGGATGTGATATAGGCCTTTTAATCTGTGCGATCTCTCTCAGGGTCAGATTCCCATTGCAATTAAATGCAGCTATAATGTTCAGGTTTATCATGCTTTATTTGTCTTAGACTGATCAGGCAAATTAGCCAGTGGCACCCAAAGTATCAGAAAAGAGCTGAAGCCAGCTGACAAAAATATTGTAGCAAAATGTTTTAATTATCATGAAGATGTTTGTGTTGGCAAGCCATACTTCAATTTGCCTCTCACTAAACTATTTATCCACTTCTGGGGGCTTACAGCAGTTACTTAACTCACAGGAGTTGCTGTGTCTGGATGACTCATCAGAAGCACCTGATCCCTTCTCTATCTCTGCTGGCTGCCTTGGTCACTAATGCCATCATCACCTGACACGAAACATGAGCCAAATAGTATTTACATATTGTGTTTAGTCTTTGTATTAGCCTATGAAAGTGTCAGATGGGTTTGGCGTTTGGCCACACAGGGTGATACTGTGAGTGTGAGGAAGTTAAGATAATCCCAGGAAAGTAATTGAAGTTGATTTAATATACTTTTCTTTGAATGACAATGTACCTGATTCCTGGCATATCAGAATAGTAAATTTGATATTCCAAGCAAATTGAACCAAATTCTAAACATTACTACTTGCAAATAATATTTGACCCTAGTCTGTCTGACATAACTACTGCCTGCATTATCAGCAGCTGTCACTTCTGGCACACTGCCTTTCTGTCTGAGTTTACTGTACTGTAGGCTTATGTCTTCTTTTACTGTAAGGTTACAACAAAGGCTGTGTTTACGAAAGGAATAGAAAATCTGGTGACTAGAAAATGTAACCCCTTATGTCACAGGTCTGATCTGATCTTCACGGGAAAAATATCATTTAATGTTGTTTCTCTCTTCTAGACAACCACAAGTAGATCTGATCTTTGCCATATAGTCTTAAATCTTAAGTCTTTTTAAATCCACCTCAAATGCAGCTGGTCTAGAATGCCAAGATGCTATACGTTCATTTAGTAATAATTGATGCAGATAGACAGTCGGTTACGAACAATACATTTTAACGGTGTTATTTCATTTTAGGGGGGATTTCAGGATTTTAGGGGAATTCATTTGGAAAAGATGTGAGTATGGCTAAAAACAACGTGCTGTTACTCCAGTTGGCAGCAGGTTTGAAACCTGAATGAGTAACAATGTACTGTGTGTGTTAAAGCTCATGTGATAATATTTATAAGGCGCTATGCTGCCACCCTGTGTTCATAAATAAGCACTACGACCATGACATATCGGGGAAGGCCACAGACGACAAAAACTGAGCATGGGTATAATGCTGTTCATTGATGAAAAATGATCATTTGAATTACAAATCCCCAGTGTTCTGCATAACAAATGATCATGGCCACATTTGACAATCTCCCCAAATTACTCACTGCCATAAACTCACAATTTTGTGTTCATATCTGGTCATCAGTAGTATTTTACACCTATACTTTCACATGATCTGAGATGTCCACCTCCTCCAGTGATAAAATAAAATGGTATCAAGGATACCTCAACTAGTTCCAGTACTTACAACATTCGTGTTTTTGTTAAGACCAATATTTCACAGTAATTGGTCTGTTGTATTGCTTTTTAATCAGTTTACGTATAAGAAATGCTGCTGTGATAGCAATGTTTTTTCTTCAATTTATCTGTAAGAATGATTACCAAATGATTGAAAAAATAATTTCTCTCTCGCATGAAATGAAAGCAGTCAAGCGTATAGCACTTTGTTTTATTGTTCAGTTGCCATGACCACAGATGTACAATACAGTTGATTTGTAGGCAATGACAAAGCAGATTAAAAGTTTGTCTGTGGCATCTGGTCTCAGTCATAATAATATAGTTACAAGCGACTGAGCATGAAGAAACATAAGGTACACAGGCATATTTACAAGTATTCCTTCCGTGCCTTGCCCCCAACACGCACACATGTGCTCCCGCTACAACACTAAGACAATGGATCTCGATTTTTTTGTGCACAGTTGAAGACATCCTTGATCTTCCATGTGTCAACTAGCCATCCAATAGGACTGTGAATCAATTTAGTTGACCAAAGCATATTGTACAAACCCAGTACTAGTGTGAGAGGTTCAAAAGGGAATGGACGAATTTGTCATGTATAATACTAATAATTATAAAAACAATCCAGTCTAAAACTTAACAAGCTTAACAGAGAACTGCAATCAGTGGCATGTATAGAGTGGACAAATGCATTTTCAGGTTGATATCAATTTCGATGCAAGAGAAAGGAAGAGGAAGGGAGAGTAGACACGAACATTTGGTCTCTATTTTTGATATTCTGTCTTTTTTCCCAACTTTCTAACATTCTGCTTTGCCAAAAAAAACAAGGCAGAGGTGGAGGAAGAGAGCAAGAGAGGGACGGCCAGAAGGGAGAGAGTGATCCCCCCTCCCTCCACCCTCTATCCCCCTCCCATTCGTCCATGTTCTCCACTCTCCTGGGCCGGTCCAAATTCTGCCTCTCCGTTTATTTGGAGAGTTTCTTCATCCTCTGATCTAGCGTAGCAAAGTTTTCTTCTACTGCCACCAGGTTCTCCTTCATGGTCTGCTGGACCTGGGGGAGAGGAGGGGAACAAAAACAGGGTCAGATGAGAAGAGAAAGGGAGCGAAGAGAGAAGGGATTAGAGGTGGAGAGAAGTAGGTGTAAAGGAGAGATGCATAGAGAGGGGAGAAGCAGAGGGCAGAAGTGGTTGGAGGAGAGGGGAGCGTTGGAGGCAGAGAGAGAAGGAGGGATAAAATCAGAGGAGAGATGGGGTGGTGAAAGAAGGAGAGAAGAGGGATAGGGTTAGAGAAGAGGTGGAGACAGGACGAGGGAAGAGAGGCTGAGGAGAGGCAAAGAGAAGATAGAGGAGAAGGAGATGGAAAAAGGGACAGCAGTAGAGGTAGAGTGGAGGAGGAGAGCCGTGTTAAAGAAGGGAAAAGGCATAAGGACATGAGAAGTGCTTGAAGAAAGGAGAACTATGGAGAAGTAGTTAGGAGGAGACACAGAGAAGTGGCAGAATAACTGTTTTCATACATACTAGACCAGAAAGATTACATAAATATGTAACATTGTCCTGGATGTGCAAGGGTGAAGAACAGGGCAATAAAAAAATAAAGAAATAACCTATTGAAAATGCTACTGAAAGCCATTCTTATAGGGGGATTTTCTAGGAGGTTGAGAGTGATGGTGATGATGTTCTCTGTTGGGGCATGTTAAGGTCAGATTCAATAAACCACTAAAGCCTTCAGAGAATACACTCTATCAATGCATGTCTATGGAAAGTAAGGGCCAGGAGTTTTCAGACTACAAAAGGTTCATTTTGAACTAAGAGCATCAGGAAAGAAGGTTTTGCTCTACAAAGCATTGCTTTATCCATCCATCCAGTGGCCTTGGACTGTGAAAGCACAGGATGATAGACTGAACAGGCAAGTGGAGGACAAAATGCCTCTATCCTCAGACTAAATGCACACTAAAAAATATCTTTCTGAATACTTCTTGCATTCATGTTTCTTTTTTACTGTACAAAAATGAATCAATGCCAATCAATGACTCTGTTCTGCCGTGAAAAAGCATCTGTAGATGGTGACATCATGGTCTCACAGAAGTACCAGACTAAAAACACAGTTCACTCACTCTTGACTATGTGAAAAGATTATTTCCTGTAATCCAATAGCAGTTAGTCCATTGTTTGCCACCTTTTTGTGTGAACAATAAAGAGTGATTACAAGTGCTACAATGGTAAAAGTATGTCTCTCTAGTAGTGAGAGCAAAGTCCCATTAGTCCCACAGTAACCCACCTTCCTATGACAGCATTATACTGCACAGCTCATGCCTGTAGTCAATGTTTAAGTGGCCAAAATTGTTATAATTGAATTTCACACTCCAGTGGTGCTGGTGGCAGTTGTCTAGTTTGGCCCACCTTTGCTGAATGAATATGGAGGACAACCTGAATGAAGCATGTCTTTTTATTTTACACACATGACCAATCAAGGCGGTCTGAACTTCCTACCTGTGTTAGCAGGGTGTTATTGTCCTTCAGGGAGTTGTTGATCATCTGCTGAGTGGTGTCCAGGTGGGTCAGCAGCTGGCCAAACTGCATGGCTAGGAGAGGGAGGAAGAGGGGGAGGCAGGGAGGAAGAAAGAGCGATGGAGCATTAGAACTCAAATTGATGACTCAAAATGATGCTCAAAAAGCTACAAGAAAATGTATTTGTTTGCCCTACTGTTAGCTAAAAAGGACAGGTGTAGAGAGACAAGGATGAATTGAATCTTAAACTGATGAATAACTATGTTTGAAAGCTAAAAGATAAAGTACTTTCTTTTCGCTTGTTTGCTTTCATCAGAAGCAAGGAAGAGATCAGGAGGAGGACAGGAAGGCAAAGGAAAAAAAGTGCAACTAAACCCTATTGACCGAAGAACACGTTAGCTGCAGACTGTGACAGATCGGTGCAAAGAGAAGCTGGATGATAAATGACCTCTTTCGGCATTCAGAAATGAATTATCAATATAATCTATTAATGCCACGGTTCTGCTTTCATGTGCTAAATAATAAAAAGATGATAATGTGATATATAATATCATGCATCTCATTTCTCCCCAAGGGGGTGTTTAATAGAATTGCAAGATTTAGTCTAATTCCATTACCATTTTGAATCCCCTTTTCACTTATTTTTTGCCCTTTGTTGTAATAGAATGGCATGGTTTAGGCTAATTCCATTATCCGTTTGAATCCCATTTTCGCTTACTTTTCATCTTTTGTCTCACCCACAATTCTCTATTGTGGATGCAAATCAGCCTAAGTTTTACTTCCCAGCGCAGACGCCGTCTGAAACATGGTTCACACTCTTATGTTCTAAGCTACACTCTACATCGTCCCCAGCCCCACCCCCACTAACCTACATACATTCTCTCCTTGAACTCTCAAGGGTGTCATTTCAAGGTTCTTTTCCCTAACATAAAAAGAAAGGAATATAAATTATAAAGTTTTCATTGTTATTATCCTTACTGGGGGTGGAAATTGCCAGAGCGCCCCTGGAGCGAAATTACAATATTTGCGATATGAAGAAATTACTCAACGCCAACACACTGATATAACATTATGGGGTAAAGTGATGTGACAGTATATTGGTTTTTTTTTCTCCCACATCAAGCTTGCTTAATACCGTCTCTCGGCTTTGTGAGAGTTGTGAGGACACAAAGTACTTCCGGGCCTACTACCTTGTAAACTAGTTTCAGGTCTTATGCGTTACCTTGCTCATGCAACTCCTTGACAGCTATGAGCCTCTGCACCACCTGAGGTACAGAGGTGGCCATGGCGTCCCACTTCTGCACCACGTCATAAAGCTGCGACACCTGACAGGGAAACATAGACAGTTAATACCAAGAGACAGAACCCTCCATCTAAAAGAAAAGAAAAGTTTACTTCAACTTTAACTAAGGCCCCAATATCTCCCATAGCTTCCTTATGGAATAATCATTGAACCGATCTCGCTAACGGCAACAAATACAATGCCAGACTTTTGGTTAACATTATCTGACAAATTGAATTTCAAGATGTAACAGCAAGATTAATGAATGCATTATAAAACTTCCTGACCAAAAAGATCTCCTAACTATTATGGTTACAGGACTCTAGTGCCAGGAGACTGTTTAGTCCATTTGAAAGTGGCTTGCTTCTCAGAAATTGTAGGTGGATTGTCTGTCCCTGTTGAACCTGCCATTTACACAGTGTAAGAAAACTTCTGAGATGATTATTTTATTTAGTTTGCAATAAAGCCAATAGGATTGCACTGACCAACATACATAGTTTGGGATTTAAACTTTACAATCTCAAAAGGTTACCAACCTTGTTTTGTGTATCAGCGTCCTCAATGGCTGCCTTGTGCTTAGCAATCTCATTCATCTTCCCAAGGACACTCTACATGAAGAACATTTGTTGAAAAATAAATACAAATATAAAAAACTGGTTAATTTCCCCTAATTGTGCCAGTGATGCTATTTCAGATGCTGTATTCAGATACAAAAAAAAAAGTATTATAAAAAAAAGTATAGTCAATTCATGTTCAGTTTAATCTATTGTTGGTGTCCTGCAAAAAAACAACAAAAAGATCTCCAAGTTATATTTTTTTACTGAAACTGACAAGTGACATTTCTTGTTATCCGTGTGCAAAAAATGTTTCAAGTGAAAACAGAGGTTGCAAAGAGGTGGACCTCTTTTTAATAAGAGGTTTCTACAGGAAACATGCAAGTCAGAATGGAATTTAAGATTGCAACTGACTTGACAACAAATCCCATTTCATTTCAAAATGCCCCCTCACTGTGCTGTACACTCCATGATGAATTACCTGCAGTCTGGCCTCCACCTGATCCAGAGTAATAGAGTCCAGTGCACTGACCCTCGCCTGCAGTAGCTCCATGGTGTCCTGATACAAACAAGCACACACATGCGCACAGACACACACAGACAAACACATAGATGTACACAAGTTATATGTTAGGCTTGAAAACAAAACTT
This sequence comes from Centroberyx affinis, assembly GCF_046629955.1. Taxonomy (NCBI): domain Eukaryota; kingdom Metazoa; phylum Chordata; class Actinopteri; order Beryciformes; family Berycidae; genus Centroberyx; species Centroberyx affinis. The sequence goes on from NW_027282213.1 coordinate 113,577, forward strand.
TGTGTTTGTGGTCTTACTAGTGGCACTACAACAATAAACAAACTGGCGGGCATTGATGTGATCTTTGATATATGACCCAGTTCTCTGGTTGCACATCAAATGCAGCCTGTTATGAAGACAGTAACTGACTCCATGCAATGTTCTGAGGAAAAGTAGTTGACGACTCACCATCAAACTGGTTCCTTGTACCCCAGCACTCAGAGGGCCCTGCAATACATACACACAAACAGGGAAAATAAATTTAAACAAGAGGCACTTGAGACCCCTCCCACCTTCTCTCAACTTGCATAAATCAAAAAGTACAAGATGTTATTCTGATTGCACATCATATTGGTACTTTGTGGATGATTGTGTAGAAATAGAAGAGTTAAAATTGCACCTATGTGTGAGTGAAAGAGAGAGGGAGATAAAGAGAATGCACAATATTGGTATGAATGAGAGAGAAAAGAGAAAGAATAATGTGTGTGTGTGCACATGCACGTGCAAGAAAGAGTGCGTGTGCGTCAGTGTGTACCTGTTTGTCTGATCCTGAGCCAACAGCTATCTCCAGCTCAGCTAGACGCTTCTCCAATTCCGCCATCTACAGGGATGGAACAAGGCAACACATGGCTGGCAGTGACAACAGCAACACCCACAAGACACGCATTCTCACACACACACACACACACACACACACACACACACACACACACACACACACACACACACACACACACACACACACACACACACACACACACACACACACACACACACACACACACACACACACACACACACACACACACACACACACACACACACACACACACACACACACGCCTGCCTTTTCTCCTGTTGTTTCCATCAAATATTCTAACAAACCCCATGCGAGACAAAAAAGGCATCCATCGGCTCAGCACTGAAACATGTGCTCACTGTACCGGTACAATCATCCCAGACACTCATTCCAAGTCTCTGCCCGCCCGCCCCCCCCTCCCCCTCCTCCCCCTCCTCCTCCTCCTCCCTCTCCACCTTACCTTGGCAGACTCGTTGAATTTCTCCTGCTCTGGTCTGCTGTGGAGCTCGTAGAGTACCACTCCATCTGGGCCCTTAGCTGCCGCCGCCTTGCTCTCTCCCGCAGTGCTGCCACGGCTGCCCTTGGCTGCCTCCAGCTGGGTTAGCAGACGCCTGCGGGAAGGAAGGAACGAAGGATGGAGGGAGACAGACAGAGAGGGATTATATGTTCAATATTGCTGTCAGCCCCATGAGCTGCTGTGTCAGTCCCTTCCCTCCACCCCCCACCCGCTTTCCAGCCTGTTGTGGAGCGCAAGGTCAATGTGAGCTTGGATTTTCAGGAGTGAGTTTCCATCCTCTTCTCTCCCTTTCTGTCTCTTTCTCTCTCCCATCTCTCTTTCCTCCTACATCTAACCACCCACCCATGCATTCTCAGCTCACTTGCCTAGTGCTCAGTTTGGGTCTGACATATCCCAGCACTCAGCAGCAAGTTCCCATTCTGTTCATGCCTTCCCTCAGCTCATCACTCACCCTCCCTAATTGTCTTCTCCCTTCCTCTATCAATCTGAGGTCATTGCTTCAAGCAATTAAACCTGGGCTGTAGTCCAAGAAATGAATTCCTTTCCTCATCTCTCCATCCACCTATTCCTTACTCCCTCCATTTCCTCATATTACCCTTTTTCCTATTGCTCGCTCCCTCTCTCGCTCCCTCCCTCCCTCCCTCCCTCCCTCCCTCCATCCATCCAACCATCCAACCATCCAACCATCCATCCCCTGCTTACTAGTCTATCACTCGGTCAGGGGCTGACAGGTTGTAGCTTGAGGTTTCTCTTGATTTATTCTCTTGCCCTCCCCTCTCTAACTCTCTCCCAGCTCACCTGGCCAGTGCTCCGTCGGGGTCGGCCAGGTTGATGTGAGCCTGGGGTCCCAGCAGTGAGTCCAGATGGGCGGAGACCAGCTGCTGTTTGAGCTGGGCCGCCTGCTGGGCGAGCACCACTGGGGTCAGGCGCTCCTCCGCATTGCTTTCCTTTGTGGTTGCCTGGAGGGAGGGAGACACCAAGGCCTATAAATAACTGGGTTCTGGACAGCAATGACAAACCAATCAAGTTTCCTTTACAGCAATGTAGAAGTCATGCAGTCCTAGGACCAGAATTCTTTTTGGGCCAGTCAGGTACGCTAGTCTTGTAGAACAGTGGTTCTCAATCTTTTTGGCTCGTGACCCCGTAAAATGAAGTGATGCCAAGTCGCGACACCCATCACAGGCTGCATATGAAGACTGTTGAACAGTTAACCAAAGATGATTTTCCCTTTTGAGGTTGTTTTGTTTGACTAATTATCAGAGCGCTAGTTTTTTTTCCTATCCCATAAATCCTCTCAGGACCCCCAGGTTGAGAACCACTGCTGTGTAGAGCACATGTTGCAGGCTATTGACAGAACAGCAGTTTGACAATGGAAAACCCAATTTTATGGCTTAATTTTCTCTATTCTCATCAGACACAACTTCAGATCCATTTGCACAGTCAGGTTCCTGGTGTCATTTTCTCTGCATAACTTAGCACAAAATGATCAAATTTTTCCATTATTTCTCAACAAATCTGCTGCCTAGCCAGGTGGTTTATGCTTTTACCCATGCATGCAGCACTTCACTGTTTCGTTCACCACATTCACCATGATGAATGGGAGCACACTGCGAGTGAATTGCTCTATGGAGGTCTTTCATAAGTTTAAATTAGGACACTGCACCAGGAAAGCAGCTTGTTTCCCACAGTCAGGCAGCATATTTTGTCAGCATGACTCGCATGAGTTTGGAACCCGCAGATACTGTCATAAAAACTGCCGTTTTGCAAGTTCAATTATGAATTGGTGGTGGACTGGTGTCACATGGCAGCAGACACTGCTCTGCATGCATCTCAACGGTGGATCAAGTTAATGGCACCTGACATTTAATTAGTTATTTCTGAGCTGCGCGATCTCTTTGTAACTTAAAATATATTTCTCATTGCAATGGTTTAATTCAAACTCAATTTCAGGATATATTTAAAGCTTGAGTGCACACACACACATACACACACTACACAGATCTGTGCCTTGGATTCTTAGGTCTCTAGTGCAATGGTATGGACTGAAGACAAATGTTACATTTCTGAAATTGTTCAAACCAAAGGAGTGCACTTGCAGAACTCCCCTTAAAAATAGCACGGTCTAGGAGCAGAACGGAGGACATTCCCCAAGTGACAGGCTATTGAATTTGTGTGCAGACTGCAAGGTAAAGGCTGGATAATTGGAGTGTACCATCCCTTGCTGATTCCTGAGGGAGAGCGAGAGGTGTGTGTGAGTGTGTGTGTGTCTGTCTGTCTGTCCACCTGGATGGCCTCCACCTCCTGAGTGAGTTCCTGGATCTCGTTCACCAGCCGCTGGTACTTCTGCTGGGGCGTCTCCTTCACTCCACATCCCTCTCCCAGCTAGACAAATATGACATAAGAGAAGAGAGAAATGTATCACAGAACAGAAAAGACAGACTGGGACAGGGACAGTAGCCTGGAGAGAAACAATTACCCAGAACTACAAAAGACTCTTGACTTTATCAGAGAACGCATGCAGCGAGCGAATTCATTAAACACCAAGGACGATAAAAAGAAAAAAAAAATCATAATGTTATGTTATTCTCCAAAATGGAATGGCTTCTAAAGATGTTGTATTACAAAAGCATAAAGAAGTGAAATAATGAAATTCCACAGAGCAGAATGTACTCACGATTTCATATTCTCCCGACTCATAGCCCACTCTTTTGCTTTTACTGATTCTGTCTGAGAAGTCTATGAAAAGAAGACAGAGAGTAAGAGAAAGAGAGAGAGAGAGAGAATGACAGCACACTGACGTCAATATGTGCTCCAATCTGAGCCAGAGCAAGACTTAGGTTCATATCATCAAAAGGATGGATCTATTCTATTAATGCAATGGCAGATAGGCGACATTTTGAGGCAATAGAGGCTGGCAATATTTTATCTTTATATTTTTCTCCATGTCATCTATGGTACGTTTGTCCCAACTCTCAATTCCTATCCCTACTGAAAGCCATATTGCCCATCTGCATTGCCTTAAAAAAACATTCAACAACATTCATCAACCATTATTAACTGACCAAGTCCCTTCGTGCTGACGTGCTTGTCTTTGAACTTGTCATAGGCTGCGTTGGGGTTGACCACAATCCTCTCCACACTGTCACTGCAGAGCTCCTCCTATAAATGACAACACCAGGGAAAATAAAGTCAGACACGACACACACACACACAAAAAAAGATCATAGAGGCATGTCTGAGCTCAGAGATGCAGCAAAGACTTGAGTGAGCCTTGGCTGACTGAGCCAGAAAGCCAAAGTCCCAAGGTAGACTTGAAATAAATTGACAGGCGGGGAAGATCTGAGAGGAAATCCTACGCTTAATCATTCCCCCAGAGATCTGATTTGTAGATGTTGAATTATGTGGTTCTCTCCGCGAGTATGTTGTTGCTTTACAAGGTCAGATACCCTCAGAGATGAAAAGTCATTACAGCCATCCATCATGAAAATCTGCAGTAGCTTCACATACTTTATTTGGGGTTGTCTGGAGGAGAACCAAATTATTTAAACACAATTTAGGATACCAGCAGGCACGAGACAGAGCAGAAATTACACAGCCATACAGCTTCAACTAGGCCTGATTGCAGCATCTGAAGAACAATACTTTAAAAGATTAACTTACTATGTATATATGCAATCCATAAGGTATAAGTCTACTATGGTAACAACAATGTTATGTGGATGGAAAAGGCAGAACCAAAATTGGAAGCCACTACACTTGCTTTTCTAAATGACAACTCTTTGATTAGTGATTTTGGGGAGCACACATGACTATTTGTGGATCATTTGATCACAACTTCCAGGTGATCAATTAAGATGGACTAGAGAGGATGGATAGGATTAAAACACCACTGATACGTACAGACAGACAACACAGATACAGACACGGGTAACAGGACGGACCAACAGGGCATGCACACACAAGACAGTTGAATAGATGTAGGAGAGGGAGGAGGAGGAGGAGGGAGGGGGCGTTAGTCAGGCTCTTACCAGCTCCTTGGGTTTCCAAAGAGAGTTAGAGAAAATAACGGAAGAGCAGAGGGAGAGAAAAAAGTAGGGAGAGAGAGAGGGAGAGAGAGAGAGAGAGAGAGAGAAACAACACAGATTAATGTGGTTATCACATGCCATGCACACAACAGGAACAGTTGGCCAGGGTCGGGGGAGATGAGAAAGAAAGCAGTGTTCTGAGAGTGGCTGCTGCAGACACTGGAGACACTATTTCTTCAAATAGCTTATGATGTCTCCAGTTCTTTCTCTCTTCCCCTTCAGGGTGGTCTGATGATCCATCAACAACGACTGGCTACTCTCTGTTGATAGCATATAGTACATTATAATGCAGTGCGACCATATGCCCCTCATGGAAGACATTGTTGGCCTCACAACATTATGTCATGGTTTGAGGGGATTGGTGCCTGATTTTAGAGAGGTTCATAAACCAATCTGTGAATCAGAATGGAGGGGGGGGGGGGTAAAGGCTGCTGAAATTAAGTCAGGAGACTTAATTGGTCTAAACAGCTTCAAATGAAGTTTCTTACAGAAATTGATACATTTTAAATCAATGTGCTAAGGCGAGTTATGTATTAACAACATGCATTCTATCCTGACTAAAGGATCTGCTAGACTAAACTCAGGCAATGGTTGGACTACATCAAAGGTAAATGTCCAGTTAGTCAGAGTAGTGTGGTTAGTTAGGAAGCAATTGTTAGGACATGGCAGGTTAAAAAGGGAAAAGTTATTGAAAACAAACAAACTGTTGTGTTTCTCCTGTCAGTGTCTTTCATACACACACACCTCAGCCTACACTGCTTTGTCAAGATGTAGGCAAATGAAAGAGGGAATTAATATTTGTTGCTTCAGACCCATAAACATCATTATCCCCTTTACAATTTTCAAAGAGCAACTCAAATCAGCGGAGGAAAAAATCAATCGCTTGCACTTCAAAACAAACAAAAACTGATGAAGAATAGCAGAGCGTAATAAAAGGGTCACCACGTCAATCTATTCTCATTTCATCCCAATCGAAAGAGGTAGGAAAAGTGGATATGAGATAAAAACCCATGCAAAGAAAATACAGCAATAAACTCGCCGAGAGGAAAATAGAACCAGTCTTACTTGTATAAACTAGGGTCCCAGGAGGGGTGGGGAAGAGTCAAAACAAGGACAAGGGTACGGGAAGAAAGAATGTGGAACATGGGAGGGAAAATGCCAATTAGGTTTAAATGTGCTTGTCAGTAAATAGCCCAAATATGTTGAAAAGCAAACTTGGATCAGCATCCCTGGACTGCAGGGGTTAATGCTGTGATACACTTTATTGTGTTATACTTCGCTTACCAATAGCGCTGTTATAAAAGAGTAGTTTCCAGAAAATTGCCCAGAAAAAACAACTCCTTTGTGGTCGCGTTGTGGGTACACTGAACTCACTCTATATGTCTGCTAGCATTAAAAATGTATTCATTCTTACATTTTTCAGTCTGATAACAATGGAAACAACTACCAAACCATCAACGTGGCTATCATGACAGGCTAATGAAAATATAAAATACTGTAGATGTCTACATTATGCTCACTAACAATTTTAAAAATATTTGGTTTGAAGGCACAAGTGTGCCTTTTATGTAGTTTATTTTTCTATTCCCCTGCCCTTGCTTATCTCCATATATGTGTATAGATTCTATATGAAAGTAAAGACAACAAATTGAAAGGGGGTGATGTCTTGAATAAAGTACATATTATGGATTAAATACAATCCATAGCTTCCTAGTCACCACATAGACCTTCCAGATGGAAATAACGTATGAGGTATGTGCAAAAGTTTTTGGATGCTATCTAGTTAATTCTATTGGAAAATAAAGCATAACACACAAAAAAGAATCCAGATCACTAGTGTTAAGTCAGTACAAAAGGAGGGCACCTTACAACTTAATAGGAAAACACAAAGGCAATGAAAATGTTTCTGCTGAGCTTTGTAAGTAGCAACATTTACTAGGACACGACACAAGATTACTTACATGCATTAATTCAGCACTGTTGACCTAAGTCAGTACTTTTGTAATTAGTGAGCCAAATAACTGTATTGCCTAGGTGTTTTCCCAGCGGGGATAATGTGAGCACATTGACGACATAGAAAGAAAAAATAAGTGCTTTAGCCACGATATGAAATGTCAACACTCGCTAGCAAGCTTATTTAGCTAACTAGCCCGCTAACTATTTGAAACATCCAATGAATACAAAACGTTAACTTACCGACTCAAACTGAGCCTGGTCATCTTCTGGAAGGTCACCTGTCTCGTAGACGTCGGGCTCGTTAAAGGCCTATTGACACAATCAGGTTAATGTTGTCAGAGTGACAGGTACCAACTATGGACAACAAAAAGGTGCAGCTCGCCTTTTAGCCTGGCCAACGCCCCGGCCCAGTCAGCAACACACCAGACAGCTGGTGGCTACCATCACAAAACACAACTCCACATTAGCGAGACTGTTAGCAACTAATACTAGACAGCTAACTACTAGTTATATACGTGGTTGCAATTTAAAAGAAGAAAAAAACACATGTCATAAAGAAAACAACAGAGGTTAGCCAGTAGTAACGTTAGCTAGCTACCATTAGCTGCAAGTAGCAAGCTAGCTAATCTGTTTGCTAGTGTTAGCCACTTACAATTCCTGGCAAGTTTGCGTATTTAGGATCAGCCATTGTTGTTGAGATGCAAGAACGATACCAACGGATTAACAAACAAAATAATAATAGTCTCTAAAACGTTTATTTTATCGATGATACAGAAACGGAATCAAATCGTAACAAAAGCTAGATGAGCCAGCAATCTCTCAGCCGGCGGAGGTTTGGCTAGCTGATGTGGTCACTAGCTTGATTTGGCAGGGTGTACGTTCGATTTTTTTGCCAAGCATGTAAAATGGGCGGTGCTATTTTACATCACTGGAAAAGACTAGCACTCCATTTTACGGGCTGCCCATGCCGAAAAAACAAGCACTCTCAATACTGTGGAGCATCGCTACGTATGCGTTCCTGGCGACCAATACGATCTAATTTCCCATTTATAATTTTTGAGATCGTTTTATGTATCAAAATCCTCATCGTTTGCTGGCGCATTAGTAATTCATCCAGCGAATGTTTTGCTTGAACAACGACATTATTTTGCTTTTATTTGCACCAGGTGGTTAAATTGTAACAAAGAGCAGTCACACGGTGGGGCTAAAGGCCTGGGCAAACCACTCGCTCAATGGTCTAGCCAAAGAGCGTCGATTAAGAAGATGAACCACTCAATACTAAAAAACTGGTGACTTTACTAAAAGTGGGGCGTTTACCCTCACGCATGCGTTGTCCCCTCGAGTATTTCTTTTAATGATTTAAAAAAACAACAACTGTTTACAGGTAGCCTACATATATCCTGTACATGCAAAAAAAATCAATGTGTCAAGACACTTAATAACCAACCACTCATTGTTATTCTATTGGTGATCATTTCTGGTATCTTCTAGGCCTACTGTAGACTAAGTCTTTTCTACTGGGCGGGGGAAAGTGTCATTGTGTGACCATCTTGTCATTGATTATGAATGTTTCAACCTCCGTTTTTGAGAAATAAGCTTTTTCACCATCAGCCATTGACGTTTCCATGACAGCTACTACAATACCCCTGCCTATCAGTTGGGCCCTAACACATATAGTAGCACCTGATCTGAGGTTAACTATGTGTTTTCAAACAGCTCTAGTATGAGCAAACAGCTCAAGGATGATGAAAAGTGTTAGCAGAGGCAAAAATCATTAGGCCAACAAATCTAGACATGTCGAGCAGTGGAGCTTGTCCTGCTATATTATATGCAATTTAGAGGCTAGATATTGAACAAACTAGCCAGGGTTGTTAGGTCAAGCCAAAGATAGACTAATTTACATGTATGCCACTGTAGTCACTGTCAACTGCACTGTCTGTGGCTTTTCCAGCAGACTGGGTGCTTAAGTTCACCATGGCACAAAATGATGGAATTTGTATTCCATTTCTGGTATGTCGGTACACAGTCTTGCAGCCTCCCTTTGACTATTTTTGTATTTTTATTAAAATTTTAAATGCAAATTCATTCAAATCAGCTATTTGTTTTGACCTGTGCATTGTAGGAACAACAGAATAATTGGAACCACGCAGAACCCAGTTATTTTGAAATCTCTATGCTACGAATGAATGTCCAAAATCTTCTGGGACCTTGTTGGCCTGAGGTAACCTCTACATTCATGCATAACACCATTGCCATGGTGACCAGTCTGGTGCAGAAGATGCGTTTCTCAAAAGCTACTGGTCACAAAAAGGATTGCACTGGATGCTAGCAATACATCCAGCTTGTGTGCAAGTTGCTTCATGTAAAACTTGAACAACAGGTCATGTCTCACAACTTTTCCATCAAAGGCAATACAATGAGAGCAGGGTTTGTGGTGCCCGGAATAAGGGGCAGAGTTGGAGCTCTCCACTTCTTTCCGCTCTCGGGTCCCGCGGCTCGGTGGTGCTGATGAGAGGATGCGAGTCGCTACTTTTACCACGCCCCGCCCCCATTGAGAGAGCAGGGAGCCGTCTGTCAATGATGCAAGGCATGCTTCTGAAAACCCTGCAACCTATCCAGACACAGCCGACCGGACCAGCTCGGAATATACTCCCGATTACAACTCTTCATCTTTCCAAACGTTCAACTGCACCCGAGTTTGGTTGGAGGGCATTTGAAGCAAGCAAAACTCTCTAAAGGGGTTTCTCTGTTTGTTTTATATGTCTTTAATGTATTTGGCTGTAGTCTCTCTCCTAAAACTCGAAATTGCCCATTCTTCCAAATGCTTCGCCCGTCATTCACGGAGGCAGTTTGCATGTGGGCATAGCCTGTGGATTTAGCCTACGCACAATATTGCCAGCGGGAAAAGGTTGGAAAAGGTTTTAGAAATTGCTCTTTTCTATTTTGGAAGCGCGTCCAATAATTTTCCACAATGGCTGATGCTAACGCAGAATGCAACATCAAGGTGTTGTGTCGTTTTCGTCCGCTGAACCAGTCCGAAATTATCCGTGGAGATAAGTTCATCCCAACATTTCAAGGAGACGACACTGTCATCCTTGGGGTAAGTTATTTCTGCTGGTCTCTTCCATCTATCACCCTAACCCATGCCATCGATGTGGGAATCTTCCAAAGGCTAACGCTAGGGGTTTCACTTTTAATCTCGCACGCAACACATCAAATACTGCTCAGCCAAGTCTGGAAGCTTAAAGGCATCTAAAATTTATGAAACTGGCGATGTAAAGTAGCCTGTAGCCTCTCCCAGTATTTTGAGCATATGTGAACATGTTGCATAACGTACCATAGCCTATTAACTTGATTGGCGTCTTCTGTACCTTGCTACCACTAAAGGGCAGCTGCCCATAAGGCTTGTCAAAATCTCTAATTAAAGCCTTGAAGGAAAAAAAGGCTACATCAAATTCATCAACGGTGTATGGCAGCCACTCATGTCATGTTTTTGACAGAAGCCACATGATTTGCCAGCATCGTCTCTCTCTCATTAAAATTAATTTTAAGATCAATACACTCAACAAGCCCGAGCTTTACCAGGAATGTGACAAAAAAAGAACTTAAAACTCATCAGTTTTTGAAGATACACCCAGTGGAGTTGCCCCCACCTTTGTGATCCTGAATTGTGTTGGTCATTACTTGCTGCTTTTCTAGCACTGATCTGCAGTATTTAGATGTGTTCTGCAGTATTTAGATGTGTTTTCTGTCAGAGGATTAGTATGCAGGACTGATTGATCTTATTTTTGAGTATCTCGCACACAGCCATTCTGCGCAGTTTAATTATCAGGTATACTGCAGATCTAATAAGAATGATAATTATGCTCTCTGGGTTGTTTGAATCCAGTGAATGGATTTTGGCTTTGCCTGTTTAGTCACTCAGTACAAATTGAATAGCAGTTGCAGATTGCTGCCACTGCTTTGGAACAGGAATGAAAATGACGCTGACTATAAAGTGACAGTATTTAGCAATCTGGTGGATAGATACCTGAGGCTGAGGTTAAAAGTGTGATTGTGCTCCATCCACCGATGACATTTTAGCATAATAATTGGCCAGCAGGAGCAAGATTATAGCGGCCTAAATGTAAATGCTGTTGTTCTTTACATGCAAAGTATATCTGGGCCAACACACACTCACACACACACACACACACACACACACACACACAGACACACACACAAATGGCAAGAAAGACAGACACATAGAGAGAGAGACAGAGAGAGAGAGAGAGAGAGAGAGAGACACAAAAGAAATCCACACCCATCAGGCCTGTGGGCCTTAGCCTTCAAGTGATGATGAAGTCAGCAGGAAATCCCTATTGTCTTACTCCGTTGTCATACACACACAAACACACAAACACACACACACACACACACACACATACATACATTGAAATGCAACACAGATTGTTGGGATAGATATCCCTGTTCTGTTGTCCTGCCTATCTTTCGTTGTAGGATCCTATCTAGCAGTATAGGACCTTTTCCACAAGCAGACCCATTATCACATATTTGATGTTGTTTTGGGATGGCAAGTTGGCAGCAGCTTGAAATTTCACTCATGCATGCATGCATCATTCTGGATGACTGCCTGTAAAGGTATTCTGGATGTTTTTGAAATCAGCAGAGGGGTGGAAAAAATACAGATGTTCACTGTTGTGGATTATGAAGTTATTTTAAACTATCTTGGTTTTGAATTTTACTGAATTTCTTGGGTCACTAGAGTTTCTTGGCATGATTCGTTTGATGGCAGTACTTGCGTTGATGAAATGGTTTTGTGGTCCATTCAAGCTCTGCCAGATAGAGAAAATAGATACTTTACATTAGCCTACAGATGATCACACATGGAAATGGTGTGTGCAGAAATGCCCTGAAATCATATTACCCAATGGGAGCAGTGATCAGACACCATGAAATGAGCACAGAAAAACATACAGTATTCTGCTGGTGTTCCCCACCAACACTTCTGGCACATATACAGTATATATATATGTCAAAGTGCAGCAGCAAGGGCCTTGAAAACCGATAATGTCTGGAAATAAAAGCATGCAGTTCTCTACTTACATTTTGATTCATTCCATGTACCACCTCCCCCTCAATTCTTCTGTCTCTGTTTTGTTCAGATAAACTTAATCACAAAAGCGTATGCACAGTTTTCATCTTTGTAATTGTAATTACTTTGGAGGCGTGTGGGATGTGAGTTTTTTAGATGCACAAGTGTATTCTGAGTGTGTATTTTTCATCTGCAGTAATGCTTTGCCAGGAAGTTGTGAAAAATATGTCTCCTAAGAGTTGAAATGCTGTGGCCGTCAGATTAGATCAGGATTAAAAACACCAGGCCGACAGGCAGGCAGGCATGCTCCAGGGATCCTGTACCGACTACTAAGCACTCACATTCTGACGGTTGATAAAAACAATTCACGTCAGGGCAGCGCTGATGGCCACACATTTATTTGGTTGCAAAAGGTTCCCTCCAGGACTTGTAAACTGACAGAGAAGATGATTTGAGTTGTTGAGTGAGTGTTTGCCCCCCTCTGGGTGGCAGGCAGAAGGTCGCCCGGAGAGATGAAAGGGCCAACATCAGAAAAGTTTGGTGTATTGGTCTCAACTGACTTCAAATAGGAACATCTCTGTGGCCTCAGAACATATGGATTGTTGAGCTCTGACTGGTAAGAAGTACAGTGGTCGCCAGTGTTGTAGTACTTGAACCTGGACTAGGACTTGAATTGGACTCGAGTTACAGTCATGGTTGCAGTCATCGCTCGACTTGGACTTGAATATTGATGAATGGCACTTGGACTGGGACTTGTGCACTGAGGATGTGAACTTGAACTTGGGACTCGATCATCTTAGACATCGGCTACACATCTTTTCAGCGTTACCCTAAATTTGTGCCTGATCATCTGGTTGGTTAACAATATAACACTATGAATTTATCAATGGCACAAAAACAACAATTGATAATGGTCAGAGGTGATCATGTCCACACAGGATCTTTTTCAGAACCCCCTTTAACTCTTCTGTAGGTAGGCTCAGTAAAATCACTCTAGAAATAGTGTCAGTAATTCTTTGCACTTTCATTTCCTGCATGTGTTTCAGTCAGTATTCATATGTCCATATGCTTGCACTCTTGCACTTTATGTGTATTAGGTTATATGTATATGTACATGTATGTATACATATGTACTTGTATGTATGCATACCTGTTGTGAGTATGTGTATGTACACATATGTATGTATAGTCATATATACTGTACGTATAGATTGCAAATTCCCTACCCACCACCTCTTTTCCTCTCACTCATAAAATACAACATTCTTAATCCATACTGTTGCAAGATGTAATATTGTAAATACACTACAATTGATTACAAAAAAAAAGAAAATTTATCTTACACACAACCACTGATAGGATGATGTAACATATTGGTGAACGCACCGGACCTGGGAGTAAGAACTGTTCAATTTTGATCTATTTTGAAACACAAATCAAAAAGCAATTTATTTTTTGTGTGTTCTAGCGTGGATGACTTGAACTTGAACTGATTAGTCAGACTCGGACTCTGACTCAGATTTGAACATTGAGAGCATGGGACTCGACTTGGACTCGAGGTTTGGTGACTCTGGTGTCCCCCTACACTGCATCCACCTTGCATCAGTACTGAGAAATTATCCAAACAATTCCTTTTAAGGGTGGAGCAGTAGTGCAACAGCAGAGCAACAGTAGAAGCGGGACTTCTATGACGTTACACCAGTAGCTCAAACACAGACAGATAGACAGGTAGACAGAGTTCGGACCAATAACTGCAGGAGTGCTGGTCCCAGTGCTGACTAGGACCATTCATTATAACCTGACACCAGGAAGACAGCAAATGTGGGATCTTGCCAGCAGTGCAGTTGTGGTTAAATTAAACACGGGAACAGAGTTTTTTTTTTTTTTACTGTAGATCCGAAAGTTGAAGACTGGTGAGACAATCAGGTTTCTTAGCTTTTTCTTGAAGCAGCTTCAGGGCATGAGGTTCCAAAACAATTAAATCCTTGAGTGATTTTAATGATAGCAGTCATATATTGCAGCCCCCACCTGTGTGACATGAATTATTATTATTATTATTTTGTTTCTCTTTTTCCATCTCTCATATATGGCCACCTGTGGAGCCCTTTAGGCTCCGTAGCTGTGTGACAGTAATAACCGTGCTCAGTCTGTTCTGCCCCAAGGCACGGCCTTTGTGTTCACTCCGTAGTGGAGTGACACAGCTGTCTCTAGTATTTCACTGTCTGAAATAATGCAGCGTCACAGGGGCCAGATTGTCCCTCCTAATCTTCTGGCAGGCAAAAAATGTGCCATGATGAATCATGGTTCAGATTTGGTGCTATGAATAAATAAACAAGCACGGCTACAACAGAGATAGCAAGTTATGGGATTTTTTTTTCTTACTCTCAGGCTATGGCATGTATCATATGTGCTGTACATAAGCTAGGGTTATCAAGGATGGATTTTCTATATATATTTATGCATCATGCAAATGGAAGTAAATGATGGTAAGTTATGATTTTTGTTTATTCCTTGATTGTTTGCTGTCATATCTCCCTCTTGTGCTGCAAGAGCTGGAAGTGCCTCACCACCAGCCCTCAAGAGGATAAACAGCTTCATTTTGTTTCCTTTTGTCCACTATGAAATAATTTTATGGTTCATGTGGCTGTTGTTGTTGCAAACGCTTGTGATTATTTGAAGCTGCACGCTTGGGGTGAGTTCAGCTCAAGGGGGCAAGGGGGATTGACATCCCTCCTTGTTAGCACAAATTATTAGATCCCTCACCATTGCTAACTATAGCTTGTCAGGAAGTGAGGGAAAGTGCCATCTCCACGCTGGATTTACTCTCTGAGGCAGTGTCTCTTAAACTATGGGTCACTGAGTCAGACTATGGGTTCCTTTTACCTTGGGTCTCTACTTGACAAGGTTAATCGTAGGTTTTTATGAGCCCTGATCCCAGAGTAAGACCAAACTGATTTAACTTCTCCAAAGGTTTTTGTTATCGTAATTGTCAGCCATTATTCTGCCAGTCTCAGCCTAGGGTGGGTGAGGGGGGGTTATATGGCTCTTGACTGTGATTAAAAAACTCATAATATCAAGTCCCTTGCCTCTGTATTGACCTCCCTGTCATCTTCATGGTAACATGGAGCTATTTGATTTTCTTTTCGTGTCGACCATGATAGATGGGGTGGGGTGGGGTGGGGGAAATGGGGGGGTAGCGGGTCAACTTGTCTGCAGTGAAATGGGGTAAGTCCCTTCATCTGTGTTAGCAAGTCCAATCGAAATTCACACGTTAAAGAACTATTGATTCTCTATTTTCTGCTGACCATTTATAATTCTATGGATTCCCTGTCCCTGGCTGCTGTTCCCTTGTATGCTTACAGCAGTCTACTATAGAAGCTCCAAAGCGCTCAAGGCTGCTGTATTCATAGCTGTGAGATGCCCCTTGTTTCCATTTTTTAGCAAAAACAGAAGATAAGAACAGTGTGAACAACCTCATTCTGCCACAAAAAGGTTCAAAGAGATACTGTATATTCCAGACCAAAGCTCAAAGTGTATTTCCCTTGGGCTTTGCTCTTTCCTGTGCCATCTCTCCACTGCGGGCTTGCCATATAGGAGGGAGCTTTGATTCTCCTGCATCATTAAAGCTTTGTGTGAGAACTGTGGAAATGAATGCAAATCATATGACGTGCAGCAAATAGGCATGTAATATTATTGAACATGAGTTGATTATTCGTCAGCGGCCAATTAGTTTGGAAGATGTTCGAATTTCTGATGGAACTGCACCTCTCCTCCCGTCATGCTTGGCTTGAGAGTTGATTCTCTTCTCTTCTCCCTTCTCACTTACGTGCCATGCTAGCAAATAGGGGGGAAAACAGCTGCTGTTGAAACACTGTTGACAGTGCATGTCGGACGCCATGTAAAGTCATCTACCTGTCTTGTACCTTTTTTTTTTACATATAACTCAGTCGGAGCTGTTTCTCCTCAAAGGTATTTCTCTGCAACGGGTTTTACTGTGTGTAAACCAAATAGAATCGAAAATAGAGATCCAGAGCCCCCATGTCCACTTTAGTGTTCTCCTAATTCTATCACTGCAGTGCACGCACCCTATCCAATTAGACAATGTAATGGGATTGCTGCGGAGGGTCAAGATCTGCACTCATTTCTCCTGTTGGATGCCACCATCACTGTCAGAGTGGTTGCCATTTCGCTAACTCTCTGGAAAGGGACTCTCTCTCTCTCTCTCTCTCTCTCTCTCTCTCTCTCTCTCTCTCTCTTACTCAATACGCCCTTCACAGTATTTTCCTCTGTCTAGCCATATTTCATGGTGTAATGATTCTGCTGCTCATTTCCTCATGACTCAGCAGCAGTTTGGGAAGATGTGAGAGAAGAAGCCAAGGCTCATCTCCTATCTCATTAAGGCAGGTAGAGGCTTCTAGCAGGTATTAATGATGCCGAGGGGGGAAGCTGGAGCCGGAATATCAAGAGATCAAATTATTTGGTAAGGATACGTGCCAAGCAGGCCAGAGAGGTGAGGGTCTACAAAATGAGAAAAGACTTGATGAGGCGAATTTTGCAATAAACCAAGAGAAAAACAACATTCTACTCAGTACTTCACTGTGAAGTGATCCTGCTCCTACTATAGAAGACTTAATTTGCCCATGATCTGCAAGGGCTGTCAGCTCTTCCTCTCATCTTCCCCCCAGTATTAATATTATATTGACTCCAATTTTGGCTCCAGCAGCCACACTCAGCAGGATATTAGCTGCTAGTTCCCTCCATCTTTATTTTTGCTCAGTGTGCATGTGCGCCAGGGCTAGATAAGGTTGTGTCGGTTCGTCAAGACTTCCCTGCCCATTTCTCTCCTTTCATGTCAGAAATGGGTTGCGACTACCAGGCTTCCAGCTTCGGGGAGCGTTAATGGAGCATCCTCTCCTCATTAGCCACGGCCCTGCCCAGGATCCTGCCCGCTCTCCGTGTCTGCCTGTGGCATCTGTGGGCAGTACATCGTGCCGCACATGCTCACACACGTGTATGCACATGCCAAGACCTCAAGCTGTTGGTACTGTATTAGCCTGCTGAAAGGATAGCATGGGATCCTGAGGAGAGGGAAATCTATCTGAGCATCCCTGCCCTCTGCATGCCCGGGCCTTGTTCCCTCCATTTATCACAGTTCAGTTTATCGAACTGACACTTGAGAACATTGACATCTACTCTAGGTCACTGGTTTTCAAGCATTTCTCTGGGGACTTCTCTGATGTCTCCAAGCACATTTTTTCTGTGCCCCAAAACTGATTGTACAGTCTCTGATACAGGTTAAAGTGAGTTCCCTGTTTTTAGGTTACCAATCCAAACTATCTTACATAACACTTGGGGAACACTTTGTGAACATACATCTTTAGACCTGTTTTAATCGTTGCATGACCCAGGTTTGGGTCCTAACCCAGACTTTTAAAAAGCACTTCTCTAAGTTACAGCACCATGATTCTGATGCTTATTTGTGGCTCCCAGCAGGTACACCGCATCAATAATCACCCCATGAATTTTTGCTCTTTTATTCCACTTCTTCTTGCTCCAACCCGCTCTCCTTGAGTTTCTAATTAAATCCATTTCGTGCAAACTCTTAATAGCATTCTTTTTTTTTCTGGCGGCTTTTTATTATCCAAATTAACTCGCTGCATGGCTCTGTCATTAGTCGCGGCTGAGTTACAAAGAGAATCCCTTTAACCATGTTGTTGATTTTTCCTGCAAATTTAAATCATTGCTCAGTGCTAGTTCTTGGATTGCTTCATTTCCCCATCAGTCATTCCCCCAGCCGCATTGGATTTAATAATTGCCACCAGCGTATACATGTTGATAGAAATGCGTTATGCTATATTTTTGTTATATCTCTATTTGTTCCATCGTGCTGTTTTATGGTCTGACTGATCAGTCATTCTCCGCCATATGTGGTCATTAACTCCACGCTAATGGTGCGACACAACTCGTTGGCATACTGGCTGGATTATGTGTCTTCCTCTGGCGCTTGTGCTTTTGAGGATCAGTCACAGCTCTGGATTCAGATGTAATTGGGACTGTGGACCAGGGCCACACAAAACACACTCATTATGATTTGGCACAGAACTAGATGAGATGTTGCATTATGCGTTGCCTGCATTATCGTTTCACTGGAACATTACTTCTCCCCTAATACCAGTCAATAGAGCTGCTCACGGGGCTAGGTACTAATTCAATTACTGGTAGCGAGGGATCGATGGCTTGGTTAAGAGCATTCTGTCTTACCAGGGCGTCAATCTCAGACAAAGAGGTAGAATAATAGGAAAGACATCAAAACTATGAATAAAACACAAATGGATTTATGCAGTGACCAAAAAAGTGTTAAACAAATCAAAGCTATCTTACATTTTAGATTCTTTAAAGGCGCTGCCCTTGCCTTGATGGAAAGGCAAAGGCTCTGGAAAGAAATTCATACATAGGCATCAACTTCACTATTTATATTTGTCTAAGAAATACATTTAAAGTATTTAAGCATAAGCCTTTAGATCAAAATGGAAGATAATGAAAAACAAAGTACATTCAATCAGGTGTGTCCAAACGTTTGACTGGTAACGTACCTTTGAACAACATTTTTGTGGTATAATTTTATACCCTCTTACAGTAGGTAAGTCACTTTTCTTTTGGCACAAAACACTTAGATGAAATGACATTGTACTCACGATAAAGACACTGTGGA